>NW_028259160.1:13290606-13593636 GCF_977971745.1 Zootermopsis nevadensis
AATCGGTTGGAGGTCCTCAAGGTAGAGGGCTGGAGGTGTGACGCATGGTTTAGGGAGGTTAAACGTAATTACGCAACAATATCGAGAAAGCACGGGCGATAGGAAGTGGCGAGGTGGGTTGGCAGAGGCTACAAACGAACGCACGAACGTTAATTACGTCCCGGAGAAATGCAATTACAGAACCGTATACTCCATCTTTGTCGATGTAGACTCCTCTTTCAACTATCGGGATTGTGATTACAGACATTTCGCTTGTGTTGAGCTGAATCTAGACAGCAGCTGCAACACGAAGCTCCTCCGGTCTGCTCTCCGCGACACATTTTTGCATTCTACCTTCCTTCTTTCCTATTCCTGTTCAGATAATGACTCGATAATCCTGTTATTTGACGATACTGAATCAACTTCCAACATAACAATCTCCTGGTGAATGTAACAGGCATATGAGAAGAGCCAACATGAATATAATGAGAAACGAACTCTGATCTGGAGGGAGGGAGGGGATCAGACTGTGTAAGAAAAACAAACTACACATTATACAACACAAGCAATGGCTTAAATATTAAAGACAACGAAAGATTTTATGAATCACTCGCAAACATGTATTAAAGTAACGTATAGTGACAATCGTATGTCTGTATTTCAATTTACAATTTCATTTTTGAGAGTAATTAACCGATTTATACTATTATATTTTATACTAGGGAGTACATTATCATGTTTCTTTCGAATTTAATTTTGGTCAATCAACCCGATACAACACATAAATGATGTTCAGGTGAATATATAATTTTTTAAGCCTTATTGTACAGTAAGTGTTGCAGTACATAAAACTAAGCACTTAGCTACCCATTTAACTGCCCAACTAATTCCATGGCACGGATGTCTTCGAAGTGTTTTAGTGAACAGATCAACATATTCGACGTGTTTTAAGAACTTCGTTCATTACCGTGTTTACAAGCGCCCACTACTGGGCCACTTCGAGTCATATATCTCAAACTACACCACATTAACAGACGGAAACTTTAAAAATAGTATAACTTAAATTGGAAGATTTCAACAACGCCTTCGCTATTAACAGCCATTGTGTGTGTGTGTGTGTGTGTGTGTGTGTGTGTGTGTGTGTGTGTGGTTTTGGACATAAAACTGATGGCTATAGAAGGCAGTTTCTTCTGTGTTACAGAAGCACTGGGGCATTACACTGAGTAAAGAAATTATTTAATTCTCTTTTTTACTTCGGAAAAATTATTGATTATCAATTTATGAAAATACTGACTTTTATAATCAAATTGAAAAATATTTACAGCAGTAAAATACTTTTATGAAACGATTCAAGGCGATAGTTCGCCTGATTATGGTTGAACAGGCCACCTGCATGACTAAGGTGCCGGAGAAGTTGCCGCGACGTCACGGCGAGTGAAGAAATTTCGAAGTTGAATCAACTATGCGCGATAGTTTTCTATTACAGTTTCTGTGCAGTATGCTTGCGCTGGTTTGTTCGCAGAGGGAACTGTCTATGAAAGAAAATTCATGTTGGGTTTGATGGGACGGAGATTCACCGTTAATTATTCGCACATTTTCAGTTCGATTTCTATTCACTTATTTAAGTTTTCAAGCTTTTTAAAGTTGCTTTTGGTAGGGAAGCGTAATATTTATTTTTTATCATCTCCATATACTTTCAGCCTTTCGAAATTACCACTCACATCAACGTATCTATTCCTGTCTATTTAAATATGTAAGGAATACATCCTACGCTGTTGAAAAAAATGTGTTTAAATAATCATAGCATCAAACAATCCTGAATAAAATGATAGAAATACGCATTTAAGTATTACAGTTATGATCCAAATGAAACTACTCTTACGCCCATGAACTGTCGGCTTCACGTGATGCAGACACCTACCAAGCCATACCTTAAATATCGATCACACGTCACACTCAGCCTGTGACACGGTTCGCTGCTATGCATGTACATGTTTCATATGACATGCATATACATTAAGAAAATACAGAATAAAGAACAATCATTGATGAGTCAATTTTGTTAAATAAGCAGACAAACTGAAGGGCTCTTAATTTTGTCTGCGTTTGCAACAGGTTGGGTACCAATAAAAAGAAGGGGATGAAATATGTTTAGTCATTTAACTATTTAGAGTAAAGTGGTAAGTGTATATACCAAAAGCTTAAAATTAAATGTATCAGAATTTCGACATAGCCTTTACATGATTCTAAAAATTGACGCAAACTGTTTCCATACATATCCGATTGAGGTTAAATGCATTTCCTGCAGGCAGAAATTCAATTTTAAAATACGATATAGGTATAGACGAGCTTCTGTGTTTAAAGAGTTAAATACTAAGTCCCAGACACACTAAATACGTTAATTTAAAAGGATTTATCCGGCGGACAAACTCTAACCTCTAAAGACGATACAGTCCATTGCTTTAGAAACATTAAATTTTATGATTGTGGAGTTCCTGCTTTCTCCAAATTAAACCAGAGTTAAAGCTACACGTTTCATTGAAGATTGCTGTCTCCGTCATCAGGGCGATGTCATTCATTGCCCTGAAGACCTCTGAAACGTTGGTGGACATCTACCGGATTACATGGCGAAACAACCCAGAAGACAGCAATCTTCAGAATCACCGCCGTGAAAACCTCAAGCCATAAATACATTTCACTGTAAAATTATTACAAACGTATTATCAAACATAATATAAACATAATGAACATAATTTTAATTTAAGATAAATTATTAATAAATTATATTAATATCTTTTGGGTACCATACCCAAGAGATGATGTTACCGTGATAGTAAAGGCAGCTGTCCAGCACCGGATTCTGCAAGCGACGCCGCAGGTCCTCGGGTCTGCTAGAACTGGAGTAGACACGAAGTCCTACACATTGCCGCTGACATACAGAGAGATCATTTTGTGGTTCATCGAACGTGAAGGTCAGGTACGGTGAACGATAGAACTCACGCTGTTGGGCCAGGACTTCTCGAATCGGGCTGTAACTTCCATGAAACTTCGTGTAATTACAACCATACAGTTTTAAAATGTTTCGTCTGTGATCGGTAAGAAAGAACAGGGTATTTCAAAGAGACAATTTTGACCCAAAATTTGGGTTTTCTGCCTTAAATTTAACTTTTAAATACTAGTGACACGCTCATACACGTCAAGAATACATTTTATAACAAAATGAAACAAAAATAAATTAATTAATTCTGGCCATATCAGTCCCTTTATTTGTCAATGCAGAGACCTTACTGATAAATACAGTTATCGTAGCATTCATAGCAGACAATATATCATGCCTACTTATACGAAATGTTACAGAATATAAAGGCCAGTCAATTGGATTTGAGGGACTCATGACATGCTTCATAAATACAGCACATTGTCATAGTTTGCTGCTGATTGCACGCACGCAGCACTGCGGCAAACAGTCGCTCGATTATCGTCAGTGTTGGGCTGGTAGCCTACGTGTCACATTAGAATGTGCACTGCCATATACCCCGGCTGAACTTCTCCTTGGACTAGAAATGTTTCACATTCTTCTCGTTCTTATGAGGTCTTTAAAATACAAAGGCGATTCATGTTTACCAGGGCACATGAACGAATAAATATGAGATTTAAATTTGTCGATATTGAATTATAGCCTTCATTTTATTTTAATACTACTTAAGGTTTGATAAGTTAAATAATTTACTATCAATTCTGCTAAACGAATTGCCTTTGTTTGTTTCTTTCCAGTAAAGGTAAATGTAAAGAAATATTAAAAAATATATAACAGAATAATAAAATATATCCCAAGTTAATGAAATTAATAACTAAATACGAGATCAGAGAATACGATTCTATAGTTTTTAAACCTCTAATAACAAAATTATTCATAGTATTTCCATGACTAATATGTTACCTAAACCGAAGTCACACTCAGGCTGACATAGCATTTATTTAATTGTACACCCTTCTTTAAAACTTTAAGCAATATCGTGTAAATGTGACATTTGCCGAATAAATATAGCCAATCCAACACCGACAGCTGGCAGAATGACGGACACTAATATAAAGATGGAAGTACAAAAGTATGCAGTACATACAATACGCACTTACCAAAAGAAGAGTACAGAATACAGATAATACCATGGAATAATTTCACATGTTTTACATATAGATTCTGCTACATTAGTGCAACAATGTACGACACTTTCTCTGGGTGAATACAAATATATGCTTTTATATCATCCTGGAAAACTGTAAATAACAATCTGTTGGTAAATATGAATTACATTCTTCAATAACCATTATTATAAGAATATTATACAATCAACCTTATTTTAAACAGTGATCTACATATTAATGGGGTAGACATTAATATTCTACAAAAAATAACCAATTATCTGATATATATATATAATATAATGTACACGCCGTTTCGACAATTTTCTCGACTTTTGTTTTCAGCTAAATGGCTTTCACTGTCATAGATTTCGTATTACTTTCATATTTTAACATAAGGAGAGCTGGTTGGAATAAAACCCATAAAAAATTTATAGGTATAAAGTTGTGATAGCCCGACCACCAGATCACGAAGTTACCTACTAAGATGGCATTCAAAAAGTCCTAGGTTAGATTTCATCTATCCCGACTAATATTAAAATTAATACAAATATTCTAAGATAATACTAACCAATCACTGAATATGGAAACAAAGACAGTGTCCGAAGCGTCGCGTATATAAATATATCTCAGACATTGACGATGGTTAACATCATATTATAAGAATAAACTATTTTTACAAACGTTTGGAAAATCAGAGCGAAGGCATTGAAATACATTCTCAAGCCTTGATGATTTTTTAATTCAAGCACGTTAAAAAGCTTGTAAAATTACAAAAAAACAACATTTCTGTTCTTCAGTTATAATTTACCATGCAGTCTTACTTAATCTAGAAATCTCGTATTTAATGTTTAGCTTAAATAATAAGTTGTATCGTGAAACAGTTGCATACATTCATGGTCTTCCAATTCGAAGGCGGTTGTTATAAGTTGTTCACGTAGTCCTCACGCAAAGAAACTGCCATATTCACCGTCGTGAAAACCTCAAAAATCATATTAAAATTACATAACGCCTCAAAGACTATTGTAATTCGTTTAAAAGTTTGGGAGTGTAACACGTTAGATTCGAGACAAATTTCCATCGAGTAATATGCTTAAGAACAATGAAAAACGTGATCTTTCATTTGAAGATACGACAAATATAATCGACCTAACTATTTTCCACTTTCTCCGGACCCTACAAACTTCGGCTCAGAACTGTATCAAACTTTTTCTATTATATCTTACTAAGACCATTTCGCCTGATCATGGACTTGTGTCTTGTTATGACTTAACAACACACAAATAAATGAACAATGACAGTAACTTGCACGCCGCGGGGCGCCTAGTGACAACTCTGACATGACTGTGCAAGGAACAAGACAAGACAACGATAGAGCTAGCTACCTTCACATCCCTTCCATTATCTAGGGACCAGAACATTGTCTGGTATCACCTAGTGTTCACATCAATCAACATCCAACATTTGTTTGTCTGACAGAACGTATTATCTCGCAGAAGAATTTCTGAAAGAAGTAAGAAATATCTATGTTCGTAAATAATTCAAAAATCCTGACTGAATAAAACTGCCTTTTTCACTAACTCAGGTGGCAGTAATATATAAATGTAAAAACTGCATCTGTAAATACATGATTACGTAGGTAATACGCCTTAGAAACACGTACACAAAACATCATAATCGTTACGGTTCCTGGAAGGCAGAATCACCATTATATACTCACACTTTTCTCGAGTTACTTTAACTGCATTTATTTTATTTGCATTATAGGTTTCAACATAAATACATAAAATCCAAGAAAAATTAGTGTCGGAGTGTTGTCGGCCAGTCAGTCACTCTACTCTTTTTTATGTAACCACTTTGCCATGATCAGGCTATTTGGAAAAAAGGGTGGAAGGAACAACGAAGAAAAGTGTTCTAATTTATATTTGCGTCATAAATTTTTGAAACGACGATAACTGAACCACGACATTCTTCCAGTATGATTTAAAATATTATGTATATTTATAATTTATTTCTAAATTTACGGTTGAATCGAAGATTTGAATAAAATTTCGTGTTGATGTGTTTTTGTCTACAACAAACCGCGGTAACATCTTTTAGCTCTTTATCGAACCAAAGACTGCTTCATACGTAGACTTTAATAGACAGTCACGAAGGTACAAAACACTTCGATAAAACAAGTAAACAAGCATAAGAGCAGATTAGATATGAATTTACTTTCAAGGAATTTTTATGGTAAAACTGGAGTTACTAAGCTGATTGAATTCAATTATCACTTCTATTTACATTTAAGTTGATATATATATATATATATATATACGTATTTGCAACAATGCAGAAGATTAAGAAGGACAGGCGTCTAAGCTTATATTGGTCCCCGGGTTTTTGGACTGTACCGAAAAATTCCTCGGTTTATCAATCACCTGTACACGAATTCTTACAATACGAGAACTAATTATTTCGCCAAGCTCGCCCAATGACAATGTTAACCGAGAGGCCAAAATAAACAGAAAAGCTAGTGTACACACCACTGTGAAGTTTTAGCTCCTGTCACAGTTATTATGCCAACACGAACACAGCCAGTTACAAAATGCAAATTTCCTGCACTGGTATGAAAACATATACAAAATGAACAATGTTTCAACATGGTAAGAAATAAGTACTGTATAACATGCCACATTTTAAACATACTGAATATTAATACAATGACCGATAACAGTTTAGATATATAGTCTACAAGTTTAAACTGTGACATCGTGTAATCTTTACAATTTACAAGATTGCAGTCTGAACACTCGCCACTGTAAAAACCTCAAATATCATGCATAATAACATGACTTATTTGCACTTGCTCGATAACGAACCTTGTAATGAGTTGATGTACATTTACATAATCTGATGTTATCTGAATCGCACCAGACTTAGGTTATACCCTAAAACATGGTTTTGTTATTTTATAATTAAGTACTCTGTCATCGCAAATTATGCAAATGTTGAGCGACGTCTTGCAGAATGGTGAAGCAACCTTCTCGCTAAAGAATGAGACAATATATTACAAATTAAAGTATAATAACGATTATTCGACACTGTTAATGCATAATCTCACATTATTTAAACTTCGTCGAAACAATTAAAAACCAATTAAACTCATGATTACGTGCACAGTTTTATGAACTATCGATAACTTGTGAATAAAATGTGTCAGTGTTGGTGTTTTGGGTTGCAAAGCCGTATGAACTAGCAGGTAGATATCAACGTGTCGGAGGAACATACTGACTCTATCTTCAAGGCCATCCAGACAATCCACACGGCGTTGAATCACAGAATACCAACATTGATATCTTCAACACAGTGAGAACCTCAAATATCATACATGAAAAGATATCTATATAACCGTGTGTTAATTTTATCCCGTCCTAAGCATCATTCACGCTCACGGCACCGGTTATACGACGTCGCCATATGGGAAGTACAAAGCAATTCCACTTGAAACGGGTGAATAAACCAAGTCAATGTGATTTAACTGTCAGTGCATAAGTGCTCTATGACTGGCGTCGTAACCGAATTGCTTGTCCATCAGCAAGTCACTAAGAAAAACGTTCGAAACGTGTCTTGAGCATGTTTGGTCGGCTTCACACAGCGTTCTCCACGGTGAGGTTTGGACCATACGTCGGTGGCGTGATGGGTCCTGCCGCAGGTACGTACACGCCGATGCCAGATGCGTTTGAAGTTCTTATGGACAGCCTGCAGGTTTCAATACACGTTCGCTTCATCACACAATAAAACAAAGTTTCCTGTGCGGGGAAAGGGGGCACCACAAACCTTTCACACGGCGTTCTCAGCCACGATCAGCGTACTCACAGACGTGACCTTGACAGTGGACCCTCCATTTGACAACTTCGCAGAGATGGAGTTCGATCCGTTGTTCAAGTTGCTTCCTCCTACAAGGGTGGTCGTCGTCGTTTCGCTGACTGTGGACTCCCGCTTTCTGTATTGGTTAGCTGGTTGGCTGTATAGGCTACAAGGGGTTGGTTCGGTCGGTGGTAAGAATTACGGGTCAGCAGGTCAACGAAACAAAGATCATCGACGAACCAGGGACATGAAGATCGAGTTCGTACAAGTACAAAAATTGTGTGTAAGAATTTTGTATGATTTGAAGTATCAAGGTTATGTTATCAAGATGAAAAATACATGAATACGTGATGTATAGATGTTACAGGCATTTTTTTTTTTTTTGCAAATAGATAAGGTGTGCATAAATAAGAGCATAACATTAACATTACATTAATAGTTTAAAGAATTAAACAAATAGTTTTCGCGGGATAATAATGACAAATTACATAGTCGGACGCCGGTTGGTGGGACAAATCAAAATATTGCAATCAATGCCGGCGATTATGTACAGGTTTTAAGATGATATTTGGAATAAGAATTATATCAGTGAAGAACAACAACGCAGGAGTTAAAGATACCAATTAAAAGGAGAATTTTTAAATGTGATATTGTGTCGCGATGTAACAACGAAAAATACGAGCATGTCAGGCAGCGACGTGCGTGCAATTACAAGTGAACAGAGCGGACATGAAGATCGTGCATCCAAAGTCGGCCATAGATAAATAAACATGGCAGAGAAAATGGGGTGAAGATTCATGGGGGACAGTGGTTGTTATGTCGTGGCGAGGAATTCACGAAGCGGATTTCAGGCCACGGCAACAAGTGCGCATGTGTGAACGGAACAGTTTGGCCGGAAGTGCAGTGAATCGCAGACCGACATCCGTTTCCCGTGATCATGACGGAGATGACAAGGAAGGAAAGCGATGGAATGAGAAATTATGGGATGTTGAAGGGGCATGGTGGTAAAAGAGACACAAAAAAACTCGTATAAGTTGATGCGATGTTATGAAAATACCAAAAAGAGAGTGAGAGAGACAGACAAGAATGATTTACGAGTGGGCATATGATAATGCTATAACAGTAATGACAAACGATGCAAGAAGCGAGAAGCAGTTGAAGCCTGTGCGCCATCGAGCGATTTATAATAATAACAGATTCCTTGGTTTGAATCCTGCAGGATGGACTTTGCTTTTAAAAGGGACTCACTTTTAACCTAAAAAAGCGTATCATGTCTATTATGCTTGGTGTTTTCTGTATGACCTTTGATAAATAACTAACTATTCTCATCGACCCACATTCAGCAACAATTTTAAAATAACCAGGTAAACGTTAAAGAAATTAATGGAGAAACGTATATGGAGTTTCCATAATATACGTAATACCTATATTTCATACTTGTCGCCGTGAGAACCTGAAATCTCACTCCGACTTCAAGGGAAATAGTCACATGGGTGGTCATGGAGCAGCTGAGAGGATAATAAGAAACAGAGATTACGAGACACAGTGTGTGGAAGAAATAACTACACTGAACTAGCACTGGACAGGGCAGTGGGCATTCACATTTCTTACAAGCTGGTAATTTTCGGTTGGCTGAACAGATACAAACTACTTAACACATTTCCTTCACCCTAATGCTAGTTTCGCGTAGTGCATCTCCAAAACGGAACGTGTTACAAAAACAGGACTGCAGTTGACTGCTTTTAAGTTTTTAATAAGAAACTAGAGTATTCGCATCAGGCCACTTTCTTAATAACATTCATCGTGCACTAACACTGCACTGCACTGCACTGCACTACACTACACTACACTACACTACACTACTAATATAAGTAGTCAAGACACCATGCAGACCACCGTTTCGTCACTCGCGTCATCTGTCAGTTTCATTCAATAAACACACACAAATGTAGATGTAAAGTTGTAGTAATGTTACTCGAGGTTCTTTGTGGTTTTACTCAGTCCCTCCATAAAATACTGTGACAGCAGCACCTTAAAATAGAGCACTATCGCTTCCCTCTATATTTTCTATTTCATTATTAATAAATATAGTCTAAGTTAAAAACATAATCATTAAATAAACCACAAATTAGGTAGGATTTAACTGTGATAGCCCGGATGATGGCGGTAGCTAACATCTCTTAAACGTCGGTAAACTCTACACTACACGGTGCTACAACCCAGAAGACAGCCATCTCCAAACAACAAATTAACCACGCACATTCAGAGTGCGTCTTTTCCGAGATCAATTACAATGTTATCTTCCCGATTGCGCCTAGGTTTACAAAGTGTCTCCTATCGTTGACAGAACCTTGTACATTTCTTTTTCCTTGCCTCTGTGATGCAGGTCCAAACAATCTCACCCCTCTTTACTTATCACCCCTTAACAACGAACTCCGGTAACTAATTACAAATTCCATCTCAACTGATCCATTCAACTGTTCTTCCAGAT
The DNA here is from genome assembly GCF_977971745.1 of Zootermopsis nevadensis. Classification (NCBI taxonomy): domain Eukaryota; kingdom Metazoa; phylum Arthropoda; class Insecta; order Blattodea; family Termopsidae; genus Zootermopsis; species Zootermopsis nevadensis. Next base: position 13,301,072 of record NW_028259160.1, read on the forward strand.
CATTTAACAGACCGGAGCGGACGACAGACTGATCCGCGTGGCAGCGGCTCTGAAACATTAGTTTAAGTCCAATGGAGGTCATCGTGGAAGCGAGACGACAAAACCACGCTCTGAGGATATAACAACTCTGCTGTAACAAGCCGAGATAACACCCTCATGCTCTTATCTTGGGGAGGGAACAAATCTGTACTTGACATATTTTTCCACCGAGTAAAGAGGTCGACAGTGAAAAGACTGCAAGAGAATGACAGCCCTCTGCAGCCCAATGCTGCTCTTACGTCAGAGTAATAGGCCCGCTGACAAAACCATCTGAATTGCTAATTCACAATAAAATGTCTTGAAAGAGGTCTGGACGGAAACTAAAAAGAAAATTAAAGTCATTCTCTGCATTTCAAAAGAAATGGATGCAATGCTTTAGTTGGAAAATCTGAAGGACCACTTGAATGACCTAGGGTTACATGGGTAGTCAAATATGGGGAATGGATTCATCTGGCTGAAGACAGTACCCAGTGAAGGGATTTTGTGACACCCTACTTATTTAACAGCAATGCGATGACACAAAAGTCTTGGAGATATTCAGCTTCTAGTTTGATGACGATACTAATACAGCACAGGAGATGACAATGTGAAATGCTGTGCAGATACGGATAATAAAATTACATACAAATTATCTATTATATAAACAAACTTTTTATATATTAATGATTAAGATGGAATATTGTGTGGATCGGAGGTGGGTAGAACTGGCTCAAGAACTTGTACAGTAGTAAATGTGGTAAATGTCTTCTTTCAGCTGCCAAAGTGTTAGAAACATGGCGACGGCTCGAACTTTTGAGGTTATGTAGCGGAAACTTAAAGTACTCCGAATCTGAACAAAAATAGATTATTGAATTGTATATTATTAATTTGCATTTATTTCCAGTCTTATCATGTAGAGTAAAACATTTGAAGGAAGACACAAACTCAAGTTCTTCCCAGAACATGATGTTCATATACGTGAATTAAAATATCTTCCTTTGTCACTATGTTAATTGAAATTATGTTCACTGTTTTACACCTGAATTACTTCGCTGCTGCGTACACATGGATAGTTGGGTTGCTGAACAAGACAGCAGAATTTACTGCAAGGAGATCTTTGTCTGTGATTAATGACGGTCTTTCGGTGCAATCATTTTGGGGGAGGGGGAGGAGGAGGGGGAGGAGGCCATGTTTGTCCGAAGAGCCCCTGAAGGCTTCACACTAACATTACAGAGGGCAGTACCACTTACGCCATCATCATGAACATAACGGAATAAACACATTTACGGAATTTAGTATTCTGACAAACATTTCGAAACATATTTAAGAGTTTCTGTATATTTTCGATTTGAAGAAAGTGGTCATAACATTAGCAAATCAACACATCGCCTCTACACAGTATAAGATACGTTTATTCTGCAATATCCACAGAAGTTTCCGCTCCGAATACTAAATTCCACAAGTACACAACACTACTAACGACAATAAGAGCCAAAAAATGATAACAAACAGAACATCGAATTTGGAAAAAAAAACAAAAATAACACCAAACGTCCGATAAATAATCAAGTTCTGCTTTCAGCCCACTCAAAACGTCCTTCTGAATGTTGGGACAACAGGGATTACTAGAACACGTGTTGAAAGACCAAGATTCCCCTTTCCCTGTATTGAGAAGGCAATAGGAGTGAGGTTAAACTAGAACTTGAATATTTATCAACCGACTGGCGACAAAAGAAGCTGAAGATCAGACACCCAGTGGAGCAGAGTTACCTACTAGGGACGAACAACTTAGAATGCTCGGTCTGCAGCAGCGGTCATCAAGGGGCAGCCCTAAGAAGAAAGCCCGGACGGCTGCTACCTTCTCCATAGACATGGTACATTCTGCCGAAACACAGCAAGACGGAGTCTTCAACACTACAAGTGCAGAGACAATGGAACAAGAAATCATGCAGGACACAGGGGTACTCCAGAGAAAAACTTCCCGCAGGTGATCTAGTCGCATATTAAACCGCAAAGTCTCTGAAGATGGCTGCAGAATGGGTTGTTACGCCGTGTAGTCACGCAGAAGATTACAGATGCTTCCATCATCAGGGTGCTGTTGTTGGAAGCAGCAGGGCACATTTGAAGTGTCGTTAAAATGGTGCTAGACTATACGGCGCTGAAACCCATTCTACATCCATCTTCTTACTCGCTGCTGTAAGAACCTGAAATCTCAGAAGTAAGATTTTCTACATATGAGTCTTAATTACTCACTCAGTGGATTACTGTGTTAATATGTTTAGAAAATGTATTCTGTAAATGTTTCACAAACAAGTAAGGGAATTTAAGGCAAGGCCGATCACAGAGAAACATTTTAGTAGGAATATAAAGAAGTAAATATTTGAAAGTACTAAAATTAGCTCCTATACATTTACTTCGTAGGGTCAGCGAAACGGGCAAATTTCCATACGAGGTCTAATAAATGACTAGATTGCTGTTTTGTGCAACAAACCACATTGTCTCGCGCTTGTACGAGTATATTATTCAGCAGTTTTGAGTCAATAGCAATTGGGATTCAGTCCATTTATGGTCACAGTAGCTGTTTTTATTGGCGGCTTTGTTTCTTTGTCACAAACCCGAGGAGAAAGTAAATGTTGCTCACACATTTCAGCAAGAAAAGAAATACTGACTGATGTTAAAACTTCGGCCTTCTAATAAGACCCGAGAACAAAACGACGAAATCTCTCAAGCTAATGTCCAGGTTTTTTAAGATTGTAAAGATTTTAGTCCCTAGAAATGGTCAACTAAGCAAAGTTTAGGGACGTTTGTTTCGAAAGTTATCAAATGTCACAAAAAAGATTATGCAGCATATCTATGCGACTTTTAACACAGCATTTACAGTAAAGCAATTTGCAGCGAAGAAAGAAACAGCGTTGGGTTATCGACAGTAATTCCCTGATGTAGTCCCACGTAAATTTCAAGCTCAGGAAACTAGAAATATCTCTCACTTAACGCTATTTTCAATCACTGCAAAACATTCAGAACAACGTTACGACAATACAGCAAGAATATCAAACAAATGGAAGAAATTGTAAAACGAAAATATGTCAAAGGAGCGAAAGAGATAAGAATATGAGGGAAACGGGGGATAGAAATAGGAAATAAATAATTCCCCGTTGAATTCCGACGGACATTTTTTCGATAGCAAACAAATATATACAACCCTGCTAAATTACTTAATGCTAATTTATCTTTATTCGCCCCTTTGGGCCTTACTTGGCATGTTCTTCGTACTTCCACTATTTTAATGCCTGTTACATTAAACTAATTTCACGTCGTTTCATAAGACAAGTTCGACGATGAATGTTACAGCTCACATTTTATTTCGTAAAGACTTTAGAGAAGCAAGTACTAATGTTGTGCAGTTAGATGGAAAATAAATGACGCCTTGGAATTACAAGCATTAGATAAAATATTCAAAGCAAAGACAGGCAGAAGTTTGATAGGACCTCTCCCCTAAGTAAATGCGCGGAATAAAAATTAATGCAACTTTCATGAAAATAAGGTTTATGATATAAGAAGAAATCTTGGAACTGCTACTGCTTTATGCAGAGTACACTGTAACAAGAACGAATTCATGAATTTAGATGACGTAGCGAATGCTATCTCTGCAAAGCACCGTTTCTCCGTCATTCCTCACAAATTGCTTCCGCTATATCCCACCTCGTTTCAACACGCAGTCATCAACCACAAGGAGATATTGATCTCTAGGGGAAACTGTGAAGCACTTCAAGTACTCTTCATTTGGCGTAAAAATGCTACTATCTCTGATTTCGAGATGAACAAATGTGCCTCAACGAAAACCATGGAGACACTCTTTGTGTCACGTATCGCTAAACCTCATACAGAACAATCGAAAAGTCAAGCGACCAAGTCCTGACACATGGTCTATTTGTCGACAAATAAACTGTACTGAAATCAGAAAACAATGTTTTACTAATCATTGGGAATGTCCACTACCTTCAACGCTGCAAACGTCTACTCTTTTCCTGATGTCTGATTTAAGCAAGTGAAGAGATCCTATATCAGAGAAACGGTTCGCTAGACGACATATTGTCGATTTCTTTGACACAGGGGTATCGTTAAGTGTGTCCCAAAAGTCATTCTGGTAAATTAAGTAAAAACGAGATGCCAGAAAGTTTTCGACAATGAACACTCGTTGCCCGTGTGTAGAAAACATCCTTGCAGTTCGACTGTTTAAAGTTAGCTGACGGGCTGGTGAGCTAAGGTTACAACATGACGTGATCTGCTTTAGATCTTGTATAGTCACAGTGATAATGCGTGCTTATTAACCTGTATTGAATTGCAACCATTACCAAATACTTTAATAAGGATTACGTGACATCCCTCAGTTGCTCTGAACAAAGACCGAAGAAGGAAATTAGGTTCGTTAAGTGTGAATATTCAAAAATCATGGAATAACTATCTCAGATACACAACTCTATTTATGCAAAGAGTGATCAAATGTTACCAATAGAATGAATGGCGTTATACAACTCATAAAATTGAGAAGTCACGAAAGTGAATGTCAGATTGTGTTTTATAGAATATCCTAGATGTCATAACTAATCTCCTGAAGCAGAAGCCCGTTTGAATAATACGTAATAATCCGTAGTCACTCAGCTAGTTATAAAATTTCGGGAATTTATACAGCCCACAAGTTCATTATATATTCAAAACTGTCCAACACTGAACCATATCACAAACCAGTTGACACCAGACGATTTCTTTAAGATCCCAATTTAGTGTTGATTTCCCATCTATATCTAGGTCTTCAAGTAGTCTCGCACATTGAAATAAAAACAGCTCTATAGAAAACGTATTTGTTTTGAATCAAATGTAAGAATAAGCACAGGTTCTAAAATTAGAAAAAATTATTTTGAATGCAACTAGAATATGTATTCGTTTAGATATTAAATACACAAACCCAACAAATTATGTTTATCAATCTTTCTGGTGGAATCGAACAGACTATCTGGTCAGCCAGATGTCGTTATCTAAGGAATATGTTACCAGTTTATGGACTAATTGTAGAGTTTAATGGTAAAATGCACGACGTAGTTTACGTAAGAAATTCAAATCTGACACAAGTGCACGAGGCGGGAAAGCAATTTAGTAGTATACGGTTTTCCAATCTTTTCCGTGCACAGACTACCGAGCACATGAATGGCAAACGGTCTGTAACGCCACTGGTCCAGAAGCTTCGTGTACTGACACGATCTGGCGTTTTAGATGTCACCCGGCAGGTTACGGCGATACGGAGCACTGTCATAACTGAAGACGACGGTCTTCTGGGATGTTGCCGCGCGAGGCTTATCATCGTCCTGATGACGGAGGAAGCAAGCACCTCTGAAACGTTGGTGAACTATACCAGACTTCCCGCCGTGAGAACCTCAAATCTCACATTGTCATAACTGTTTACTGAAATATTCAGGTTCTAACCTGACGCCATCAAAACAGTGTTTAGAGTATTTATTTATTTAATAATTTATTCTTTCTATCTTGTGCCTACCTACCAACCCTTCCGTCTAAATATCTACCTAATTTTCTTCCTTCATTATTTTCTTATATTGTTACTTAATGATTTTTCTCTGTCGTTGTCTCTCATTCTTTTCATCCTTCTACACTTTATTTCTTGCTTTATCTCATTCTATCTTCCTTCCTGTGCCTAACTCCTTTCTTATTTATCTCTATCATTTTTCGTCACGCGTTGTTTCTTTTTCTAAGTAAATAACTCTACGGAGCAGTCACTGAGAAATTCTCTTACCGCGTGGTACAAAATTAATTACGTACGATGATAAAGTTAAAATGTTATCAGGGAGCAGAGGCAGACACACACACACGTGGACATAATGGTTCAAATGACCTATATTTCGTTGGAAAGAACATTAAATTAAATTATTGAAAATTCTATGCTCGAGGCACGGAAATATGTGACGAAAAAGTAAAAAAGGTGTATCATACAATAAACAGTAAACAAAAGTCTCATAGCGCTTTGGGATAACCTCTCGTTACCTTTAATAAAGGAGACCGAAGGACACAAAACGATGAAGTCGCCTTCAGGGCATTTTCTGTGTGTCTGGATACAACAGTACTGACTGTCAGAGTTTCGTGAAGCTAATCATAAGCCTGAAATGAACGTGCCTTTGATCTTTAGGCACACCGATACTACATAGGTTTAAAACATACCCATGTATCTCAGTACACGTGATTACTTCACAGCAAGCCATAGGGACAATTTTTGGCACGTTAGCAGCAAATCCTGTATCCCTTCCCTGAGTATATATAACATGATTCAGTCTCTACGTAATTTAACGATACAGTTTCTGTTTTCAGAGGTTATAACAGAGTCGAATGATCATGTGTGGTGTGGTGGAAGCGACTTCGAAGTACCAGTATATTCAAATGTGAAGTCGTAGCGTCCAATAACAGATACTTATCAAAGCCTTTGGAGAAATATCAGATTGAATATTCGCCTATAGATCGCAAAGGATTTACGAATACATAAATAAAGATATTTTTACGATATATAAAATTCTTCTAGAAGTATAATATTAATTCAACTAAATAACTTCCCAATAAAAATATTAACTGTGTTCTTCTGTGTCTTATGTAACGACGCTGTATCATCTATATAGAACGAATACAAGAGGGTGACCTGATGGGGGCAGGCAGGAGGCACAGGTTAAATGAACACCACACACAAACATGTTCGAAATAAAAGCTTAAGAATTGGACGAGACCTACGTTTCATGTCATGAGCCAATTTCTTTGTACGATGAGCTGTTTTTGTGAATACGAAAAAATAAATTATATCTGAGCTTACAAAGGGTTATATTTGATCGATACAAACGGAAACTAAATTTATCCAACTTTTTTTTGCATACCCTCATTACTAAATTCCACTGATATACGTTCGGTGGTTTTGGAGATGGAACATGTGGACAGACGGACAGACATACATTCAATTCCAAAGCACATTAGACTAAAATGTGCAGAATGGGTTTCAGAAAAGACTAATACAACATTATCTTCCGTTTTATTCACTAAAATGAACAGACGGATGTAACCGCAACGTAGACTATTCGAGCTCGAATTTCGAAATAATTATCAGCTGCCGAAATTCATTATTCCGTGAGTTTCTTTGGCATCTCACTAATATCATGTAATTTATTTAAAAATTCTTATATATTAATTACTGGCACATAAATAAAAAATTTGAAATATTCAATATACACCTTGAAAAAGACGTAACTGAACGCCTCGTAATATTTCTATGATGTGATACACTGACAGAACAGTCCGACAACAGCAGACAGATGCAAGCTAAGCATGCAGTACAACACAGACATTCAACAAATGCAATTCAAATGCCACCAGATCAAGCACTACATAAGAATTATCAGTCGGTAGAAAAGCTGTCACGAAATGTTTTATCTAATCATGATTAATGGGTAGTTTAAGCAGAATTTCTTTCCATAATTTTCCAAAAACACAGTTATAAAGGATCTCAATTCTTAATATTTTAAAGATATTTATCTCTGAATTAAAGACAGTAGGAAGATGGAGTAATTATCTGAAACTTCGTGAGTTTTCAGTAACACAGTTCCTAATGCAGTCAGAAAAAATGCGTGTAAAACGAGTTATCACCTTCGTTTCCCATTTCGAAGCTACGACGGCTTCTTTTACGTCCTTTAAAATTTATTTATTATTCTATTATTCCACGCTATATAATCTTATCTTCTAGCAGCGTCGTTAAAAACAGTACGGTTAGTAAACTTTGCTCTCGCAAAGCACGAAGAATGAAAATGCAAGTCTCAACAAATCACTGCAAAAACCTCAAGCAACAGACAACGGGAAAAAGGTTCTTCTGATTTTTAACTTGTAAAGCAACAAACGTATAGGCAGTGCAGCCAACTCACCGAATGCTTTCCGTTCTGGAGCGAGGGGACCAGTCTTTGCTGCTATACGTGTAACGTCGGTTCCCACCCAAACTCCGGGCCGTCTTCCAGCGTTCCAGGTGATGGCGCACAGTATTCTGGACTTCCGTGTTCAGGAAACAATAAAAGAGTGCTATGGTAAAACCCTGTTGAACAAACAATACACACAAAATTACTCTCCAAAATACTGCGTTCTCTTCGGGAGATTTATGCAGTGCTGCATTAAAATAGTCCATGCCCCGTTTCGAGTCCGTTAAATTGACAAAGAATTATTCAGTTGGTCGCTGAGTCTCCGGTGGACTTGAACGAAAGTTTCAAACAATGGAATTACCTGTGTTGAGAGAAGTACCGCTGTGACGTAGTCGTAGATTTCAGCAGGAACACCCTCTGCGGGTCCAGTGATGACGAGAATGTAGGTGATACCAAGGAGAGGGATCAAGACCAGCAGAGCCTTCGTGGCTTTGCGGTACTGCTGGGTCTCGGCGTTGTTGGTCGCCCGCAACTTAGTAATCAAAACCTGCAAAGGCAGTCAGCGGCTCAGAGCTGGCACAAATGGAACCACGAACAGGGATTTCCTAACAAGAACATCTAAATCAGCCTCTAATATTTCCCTCCTACGTACGTCCAGATCTCTCGAGTTCTCTCTTTCTACCAGGATTGCCGACTAAAATTTTGTACGCATTTTGCATCTCTCCCATCCCTATCATTTGCTTATCCCTCTCACCTTTCTTGCTTTGATTGCTCTAACAATATCTAATTTGAAATACAGAACATAAGCTTAAGAGCATCATTAAACTGCGTAATCTTCTCCATCCTATTACGTCCTCCAACTTTAACGATTTTAAAAATTAAATTTTAAATTTGAGCCTGATTAAACGTCTCGCACCTCCCATTTTGTTTCGCGACTCATCCGTAATTCTCCAACACAACTCCTGCTATTCATACGAAGCGAGTGGGAGGCTGGAGAGTCTCTCAAGTCCACTAGAGTTGCAGGCGTCTGTTAACTTCGCTGCCTGCGGCATCCCTCTCAGCCTCAGAAACGAGGAAATGAGAACGAGAGGCCTTTCTGGTTTGTCATGCGTTCAAATAAAACAACAGTATTAATATACAGCAAGACTAACTTACGAAACAAATAATTCTGGTTAAAACCCCATCTATTATCGTGCTTAGTTTTCGAGCTCAGCGGAAATCGAACTCAGGAAAAAAATACAAGTTTGGTGAAAATCGATATATCTTTTCTCGAGATATAAACGAACAAACATATGAAGTCACAATTTCTACTTTATATGTTATGATTTTTAGACAAGCTTCAGCTTTAAAAGGTTAAATACCAATAAAAAGAATACTGAAAAATGACGGTGTTAGCGTGATAGTATGTTCTGTTTACTGACCCACATAATCAGGATGAGGAAGACAGAGTTGACTGCCAGGACTCCCATGGCCGGCCCTTGGTAAATCCAGTCATACGCATGGGGACTCCACCACGGGCAGTTACGCAGAATTCCAGGGTCTATGGTTGGTACCTGTGGACAGTGGGAATAGTGTGTGTCCGACAGGCAATACATAAACCGTATACTCCTACCTGTTACACACTGAGGATATTAGAGTGAACTGCCTGTTAGAAATCTTATTAACTCTCCGGAGCAGTCATTCATGACAGGATAACAGTCGATCACCTGATCAAGAAATCCTCCTTAGCACTCTGTTATCAGATACTATCAACATTTTCGATTTAGGATGACAGACCAAAATTATTAAAGCCATATAAAAGTAAGAAACAATTATAAGATAGTTGTTTCCTGGGTATCTATCATCAGCGCCCTGAAGATGGAGGCAGCAATAACATCTGAAACGAAGGTAAACTTCCACCAGACTACAAGGTGCTACAACCCAGAAGACAGAAATCTTCAGACTCACCGCTGTGAAATCTCAAATATTACTTAGGCACGATTACAGTTTTGTATAATTTACTTTTTGGTTTCTGGACTGGAAATGTAAAAAATAAAAGATTCTGAACTGAACCGTAGTAAGAATTCTCATAATTCAATCTGCTAGTAAGTGCAGAACTTACAGGGCCACACAGAACTAATTACTGTGCATTAATTTGAATTACTCTGCGATTATAGTTCAATTTGAAGCTTTAAACCTCCAATACATTTAGTATCAAGGATGAGTGACCGTCCTCTTTTCTCTTTGTTCTTTGACATGAAACTAATGAGTGGACGTGATTAGGCTTAACAGGCAGTGAGTGGTAATACATCGTAAAAGCACAGGGCAACCACAAAACAGCGTTAACTGAGCGACGGCTCAGTAGCTACATTTCATTAACTATTCTTAAGCACTTACATCATATTTCACGATACATTTAAAGTGAGGGCGTCATTGGGCAGTCGTCTCTGTCCGTCAGTTCACGTGTTTCATCTCTAGACTACTTAACAAATTTCGGATAAATTTCATAAGCGTCTGTGAAATTTAATTTCGATCTGTATCTACCTGATATAACGCAAACTTCACACGAAACTCAGATCTAACTTAAATTAATCAAAAACCGCTTTTCGTACAAAATAGACGTAAATGATGTAAAGAACGTAGCTCTAAGTAAGATGTAAAACTTTATATTTGAAATTGTTTACAATATGTGCGCCGATACTTTAAGAAATTAAACATTATAATACACAATACAGTTCTAAGCAGCTCCACCATGTGCAGAAATATCTGTGAAACTTCTTCCTTCGGGGATAAGTCGCGTCGAATCCTGCGTTTCGGCAACAACTACAGTTGCCATCTTCAGGGTGAGTGTGTACTGTGGGTTTTGGAAGTCTTATGCAGACCAGACAATAGATACCGAATTTGATGTATGGGATATGATTGGCTGAACAGAGAAACTGGTTGGTGATGAAAGAAGTGGGAAGCACAAATATTTGTTCTTCTACGTTAAGAAGTGCTACCCACAAGAGCTCTGTAAATTGTGGACAAAAAAGAAAGCGGTTTGTTACCTACGGTAAATAAACACGAGGGCTACATAATAAACTGAATTTACGCGGAATAAAAATGAATAAATCATTTCCTGCAGGGATTATTTTACGTACTGACTGCGTCAGTTGAAGAAGTTTTGAATTGACTGAAAGCAGTGAAGTAGCCTAAGAATGCATGCGGAAGGTACAGTGACATACTTCTTCCGGAGAATCTAATTAAACCTCGATCGGAATAACTACTTTCGCTGCAGAGATTTGAACCCGGGACCTCCGGTGTAAGCATCACACTGCTTATTCTGGCTAATGTGTAGAGATGAGCAGCGGGGAATTTGCTGCGAAACCGACTTACAATAGACAGATATGTCTCTGTTGAACATTATACATTGTTTCATATGTCTATAGAAATATAAATTTCTATATCAACGTCGCTTAATTCGATGCTTTCATATGAATTCCGAAGTACACAATTTCTGTTCAATCGCCATAAGCACAAAAGAAATAATCTGTTTTACACTGCAGTGTTAAACCATCAGATACGTATAGGCCGTATTTAGTGGTTTAGAATCAAATGGCTTAATTCATAAAACGTTATGAAACTTTCGAAATTCACAGAGGACTTCTTTTTTAGTTACATTAAACAAGTGGCCTATTCATAACTGCTTTTCAACAGTAAACATCTGATTTGTGGTTATTGAGGTCGGGTGTATTTACCGAATGCATTTATGCAAATGGGTCAGTATAAATGAATAAAGTAAACTGTGCCTCTAGCCGAAACTGCGACATCTTCTGCATATGATATATACAACGGAAAATCTCTGTAAATGAAAATCACACTTTTATTTCGCTGATGTGGTACGTTTGTTACAATTGGGAGACTAAAACAGGAATATGAGATTTACGTGCAGTCCCTTATCTCGTTCAAAATTCCCACTTCATGTATAGACAACCTTCGCAAATTAAGATTTGACATCACAATGTCATTCAATCAGGAACGATTATTTCCTTAAACAGAATTAACCAACTGATGTTTGTTAACAAGACGCGTTTTGGTTTGTTTGAAGAAAAATATTATTTGTAAAATATTCGGCTTCAAAGTGTTAATAACTCGAAGACTTTAACTTTTTATTTATTCGTGTTTCTGTTGTCAATAATATGCATGGGAAATAAACAGAATTGAATGAAAACTTTAATGTTCATATTAATAACACATCAACTTCACCATGGACCGGATTCTTAAACGGGTCACTGCTGGCCCCTGGATTGTGTACTCCCCATTCAAGTTCAGTACCGTTTGCCACATATTCCCAGATGCACAATTATGGCGGGTTTTCTTAAAAATTATCTTAACCCAAAAGAATTACTTCGGCACAAAAGTCAGTATACATGTTAGATATAAATATCAAGAATCGATTTAAAGAACGTTATGTCCTTTCGTCTGTCAATTGTGCTTAAAAACTTCCATTTGTTACGATCTGTGTACTGAAAGCTTTTACCATCTTTTGATACATTTCAAAGGTTCGTTAGATATATCCTTTTTTGAAAGTGAAGATAAAAGTAATTGTCCTTCATGGCAAGCAATTCTACGGACTGGATGTCTGAATACTTCTGACACACAAAGTTCCACCTTTTGTGTTTTTTCTTTTATTTTTATTATTTTCCACTCCAGACCAGGCTTCAGGGGTACGGTAATGATAACCAAATTTCAATGCATGAGTGACTTATATAAAAATATTTATTGCTAAATATTCCTTGAAACTATTCGTACTGAATTATTAAACCTCACTAAATACAGAAATTACGTACCAAGATATATTGTTTTTACTGACATACGTAGATGTACAATGAATTTACATTGTAACAGCGCGCTAATTTTAAACATAAATACCTTGACATATAGGCCAATCTTAAATTAATTAAATGAATATACAAAGAATAACCCACAGGCGCTTCAAAATTTAAGTCCCTAACTCAAGGTCAACTAAGAGTTACGTAACGAATTAATCTGAATTGGCGAATTAAACGAATCAAAATGTTCTCAAATGAAACCAACATCAGTGACAAATTCTCAGGTTTCTGATACGTTCAAAGGGCAAGAACAGAGATTAATATTTCATGTTCTCGTCCCTACGAATACCTAATCTCTTGCTCTCGACGATGAAATGAATGTGTATCGATTATTTACGAGAACAAAGATTTACTCACCGCCTTTGTACGGGTCTACTGCTTTTCTCTCAATAAAACATGGCACAAGGTTATCTGTTGTTATACTTATACGACAGCACATAATAGACTGTTTATTACATAAGACGCACAATCAATTGTTTACAAATGGACTGAGAACTTTCCAGGCTCTCAACCACAAACCAAATTAAGAGGTGTTTTAAGCGAGAAGTGTCATGCTTATCAAGTAAGTAGGTTTAAATTAGTAGTAGAGTATAAATAATTACGGGATAATGTACTCCGGGATTCATGATTAAAGTTGAAATGGGTGAACCTAAGTTTCCATCCAAAGCCATAATATTTGCAGAATAATAAAGAAAAAAGAGTAAATGTCTGCTATATTCAGCGTCTAGAAAGAAATACAAGATTTATATATCTTATCTCACGTCATTGTGTAATGTAATAAAGGATGTTTTATTTAAAACGCAACCCTAAATACGACACTTGAAAACCGATTTCAACATTGAACTCTTGCAGCTGTATCTCGTTATGCAGCTGATGACCACTTGAAATCGGTACGGCCCTAACTTCAGCTGCTTTGTCGCTCGGTGAGCGCTTATCACAGACAGGCACTTCCTGTGTCCCGAAATTTTGTTACATTTGGTGTATTAGTACATAATTTGGTACTCCCTTATCAACACTCGCGTTGCTAATCGCTTCAGGATCACCGGCAAATAATTTCGGTACTTAGCCATATTCGTACCCGCACAGATTTTGTGAAACTGAGGCAAGTAGCGGCCTAGCAACCAATACGACCTTGCCTCGAGAGTCACGGGGGAGGTTAGAGGAGTCTGTTACACGGAGTGGACCATTTTTGAACCGCAGTAAATGACTTGTTTGTTTGCGTTTTTAAATAGCAAATTCTGCGTAATAAAACCAAAAAATCGATTAAAAACACTGATACTCACTTGTGGTTCAGTTGGCGCGGGCGCAAAGCTCTTGACAATCGCCCACAAGATGACGATAAACACAGGAGCTCCTAAAACAATGAATAAACATAATAGCCTACAGATTTATTCCAAGCACAAAGAACAAACACATACTGTTCTATAAACACAAATAGACTACAACCTAAGAAAATACATCCACATTTCCTGCTAATCTGTATGCATGACACAAATTTACCATTACGTCGAATCCTAAATAAAGAAATACATAAGTTAAATGAATTTAGTCAGTTGTAGTTTCTGATTTCGTGTTTATACGCGCCGCTTTCAATTGAAAACAGTGGTCTCGAAGTTGCACGTAACTAAATATTTACACAGTACGTAAACGTGTTACTGAACAAGCCTAAAATATTTCTAGAAACAAATTAGTTTTTTTGGTTACAGACATATTTAGTTTTTACATCGATTATGGTAAAATAAATATTCCCCAGCATTACGGAGTAAGGCATGTATTTCTATAATACTATTTTATTCTTACATCCACACCGACAATAAATGTACAATTTATTACGTTTGATAAGCTAGGGTTATACATGTATGTAAAGACGTCGATGTCAATGATAATTACACAACAGAAGCAATAAATATATTCAAGTAATTCTGATCAGATAACTTTGAGTAGTCGACCAATTTATTCAGAAGTTAGCAAAACGGAGAAAAAACAAGATTTATCCCACGCGCAATATGAACATTAAACCACAATTTGCAGCAACTCATTTGTTCCGTCGAGACGATTCTGATTGTCCACCTTCACTCTAGCACAGGACTTCGTTTTGAACCTAAAGGGCATTTGGGCTTAGGAAAATATTTCAGACCCTTGTGCTGTTTCTACGAACAGGGTCCTCTAAATCAGTCCTATTCAATCTGGGGTACGCGAAGACATCTTAGGGGGTACGTGACATTTAAAAAAATATATTATTTTAAGATAAACACTGAATAATCAGTAATGTAATTTATTTAATTTATTTTAGATGTAGATTATATACTATGTATAACTTGAATTATACACCAACAACTTTGGGGGTACAAAGTTGAAGAGAAATTATATCTGGGGGTACGCGAACAAAAAAGGTTGAATACCACTGCTCTAAATAAACCCAAACTTACGCGTGCAGGGGGAGGGGGGACAAGGGCTGTAGTGTCTACACTGTAGTTATACATGTTTGCTTATGGGTGTGTCAACATGAATTATTGTCGATACGATTCAACCATTGTGTAGTAGTATGACATATTTGAAATATTAGTGGAATACACCAGTGGTTTCCAACACCGGATCAATGTAACATCAATGGGTTTTCCAAGGATAGGTATCATGTCTCGTATTGTACAGTAGAAATGCATACCGTGAATGTAATAATTACTAGCGCGAGCACAAATTAACGAGCTTGTGTGATATATCCTATTAAAATCGAAATTATGTCACGATCGCCCATGTGAGACACTGAACATTTAACACGACGGAAAATGAAAAATAATTAAGGTGTCCGTAATTTATCGTGGCTTAACAACAGACTTTGTAACAAAAGTACTTAATTATATGAACATACGCCTTTAATCGCTACAAGGAAGCAAAGATTAAGGTTGGCATTTATAAAATTTTAATCTTTTTTCCAACTGCAATAAAATGAACGTGTATAACGTTAGACCTAACCTAACCTGCACACCGTCATAAATAAGACTCGAGCCTCCAGCAATCCGCGAATTATTGTTTGAGAGACAGCAGAATAAACAATAAATGAGGACGTAACGGACGAAGTAGTTCGCTCGAAACTGGATAAACAAAAGTTCTGTTAACTTTGTCTGAAGTTCACAGAAGTTGACTACTACGTGAAACATCAGTTCTTCACAGACAATATAACTGCTAGGCTAAGAGGAACTTTGGGAATATTCTAATACATATAGACATGCATACTGGCTCTTATCCTGAGACAGTTCAATCTAGTCCACATCCTTACACATGTGACTCTCGTTATACGCGTTTTGTATATCCGCAGCCAAATCTTCTCCAGGCTTGCCAGGGAAATTGTTGCAGATTACAACCTTTGAATCAATGAGTTCTTACTCCAGTTAAACATGAAAATGGCGACTGTCATACGTTTTCCATTTAAGTTATAAACGGCTGTACCTAGAAACGCATCCCCCGTGTATTACGCGAGACACCTGTACCTAACAAGAAATGGTACATTAAACTGTAAAATATTTCCAAACTCTGTTGAGAAGAAAGCAGTCAGAGTGTGAAATCGCTATAAACTTATTTGCAATTTATTGGCATCACAAAATAACATCATGTCAACAATTTTCAGTTTCACGGAATTCCAAGGAATGATGTTACGAACTCATGTTCCCGGAAAATTCTCGTGAAATATCTAAAACGTGAGAAGACATGCTTTTAGTGTTTGCTTCTCAGGACGTCGTTGTGACTGACGCGTCGACCGGGTAGCGGAATACCTATTTCATTACTGTCAAGTCTATATACACGAAAGCGTTAACTTACGATAAGGTCAGGGCGAAAGAAAGGCAGAGGGACGCTTCGCCCTTTCACGGAAGTGGAAGGGTGTGTGACGTCACAGCGCGGGGGCAGTTCCTTCAACAACTTAGGAGGAAGATAAAGTGCTCAGCTTTTCCACCACGCTCTGATATTCTGCGAAAGTTTCGCACACGTTCATAACGGCTTATATTCCGTGCAGCTGCAGGTCACGTTAATAAGAAACATCACTTCCTGAAAAAATATCTATAAATACGTTTTATACGTGTGTAGAGACAGCAAAGCACGGTGGACAATATTCAGACATGAGAGATTTTTAAGTGAAAAGAAACAGGGCAGAACTTAATAGCTTCTAATTGACGACTCGGCTCCATGGAGTTAGTTATGCAGTAAAACTTCTCCATAAAGGAAAAATACGCAATTTCAGACAGGTTTACTTTTGTTACGTAAACTTCAAGATGGAAAATATCTTCTGGGATTTTTTTCCGTGTAGTCTTGTAGAAATTTACCGACGTTTCAAAGATGCTAAGTGACTCCATCATCAGGGCGAGAGAACCGGAAATTTTCCGAGAAACGTTGGCATTATTATTAAAAATGTTCACTTACCCCAGCCAATGATAACGTAAACTCGCAGTTTTATATTTTCTCCTGTGAACGTCTCCACCACCAGCATGTAGAGATACAGGCCTGGAATTTAAAGACACGCAAGAAATGAATTCAACAGGGGGCATATTTACAAGATTTATTAATCGACAGAATCTATCAATAAAACTATAAGGTTTAGGGAATGCTACGAATGCAGTTTCCTATATTAAATATTCAGGTTCTTAATTTACTGCCCAATAAGTGTTAGTTAAGTGAATTCCATAAAAAAAAGGAGATTTGAGGTTCTAACTTTTATTTATTTACGGGCGGTATCTATCACTAAAACCTCGAAACATACTTAGAGGTTCCAGTGAAATGTCCTCAATGGATGACCACGGAGCATTCACTGGGCTGACCGGACCGGTCTACATGTGAATGTCCTCAACACAGATCAATTTCAATGCGATAAAGCCTACGAACTCGGTCTGACAAGGAAAGCAATTCAAATGGTCGAAATGGAAGGTTGACGGATGAGTAGGAAATGATGAACGGTTCTGTTCGACAATACGTCTGGACGGATCGAAAGTAATTATAAGTAGTAGTAGTCACAAAAGCCGAAATTGGTCTAACTCAAAACAAATCAAACAGCAACGATAATAGTCGATAATCGATGTGTACGTATTTATCATTCGACCAAAACTAAGTACTCTGAGGTCTGTATTGCTCAATAAATAACAAACAACATGAATGTGAGATTAAGTTTTTGTGGCCATGAAAATTTAAACCACGAGTCTTGCAGGTAGTTGCCAACATTTCGGAGGAATATATCGCCTCCATCTTCAGAGTTGAAGAAGGGAGGCTACAGTTTTCTTCAATATGTTGGTAACCACCTGCAAAACTGCACAGAGTGGTAACTGAGAAGACCGCACCCCGCAGAATTATGAAGCTTAAAACCACACGCGCGGTTCAAGGAAACCAACGCTACAGGCTTAATTAACCTGCTTACTAACAACAAACAAAGACATACACAAATACACAATCTATTTGATATCCATTTTAATATCATCCTACAATCTACTACCAAGTCTCCGAACTGTTTCATTCCCTGCAGTTCATGTTCATTTAAAATGCAGTATAGTAGACATCCAGAACGATATTTTCGAAGAATAATTTAAAAGCCACTCGTATGACGTACAACTATACATTTCTGGGATCTAGCCATGTGTGTGTCATACCGTGATATAAAGAGATTTTGTCTAGCATCTGAGCCAGAAGAATGAGATTTAAATACAGATAAAATGATCAAAAATCTCTCGAATATACATAATGAGTGTAAAAGTATGTTACAGGAAAAGTGGTTGATATTTACATTCTTTCAAAAGTTTCAATTTACGTAGTCAGACTGACAGAAACACAAACGTAATTATTAGTCGTGTTAAATTGCTCATTTGAACAGTGTCCATCGTCTAAATATTATAAAATTACAACGTTTCGGAGGCAGAATCGAAAAGCTTAAATGCCAAACGCAGAGCTAATGTTAAAACAGGTGGTACACAGCGTTACCATTAGACTTACAGCGTCAAGTATGTGCTAACTTAACACGATGAAGTACAGGAATTATTCAGGGAATTAAAATTATTTGCCAGTAAAACCATTAGAATCTTAAATTATATATCAATATAAGTGTTTATTGTAAACTACGTGTCTTGTTTCTTATTCTATTTCATTATTACCATTTGCTACTGAATTAAAATTCTTATATTATGTCTTGTCATGTTTATTCGTCAGCGTCACTTTACTTATTTGGTTAATTCCAACATTTTGGTATACGTCAGACGCGTTTTACTAATATCTTGCTTTTAAATGAGTATGAAAAGTTCAATAAAAGAAAAGAGCGAATTTCTGTTACAATATGATTACATTAATTATCTGAGACTGCGGCCTAGAATTGATTTCCGCACACAAAGAACCCACTGCTTCATCTGCGCTGCTTCCGACCTTCCATTCTCGGTGCTTTGTTTCTCTCAGTCTTCCTTCGGGCTTCCTCCATCCAATGTACGTCCTGTGCCCTCTGGGGCGCTGTTTCATCTCATCATATTCCCACACTATTCCATTCGCAATTCCCACTGCTCGTAAAACGTTACTCCGTTAAAAAAAACACATGTTTCCTCCGGAAGTGCGCTCATAATTCAAATTTCCACTCGGACCGAATTCCATAGGATACGAGGGACACGAGCAGGCTACTCAAGTAAACGTATCATGGACTTAATGCTATATGAAAAGGTGAAATTTCGGAAATTCTCTTCTTAAGGGTTCCGCAGATTGAGTTTAATTCGTAACTTCCGCCTTCGGAGTTGTACCGCGTCTTATTCCCTGTCCCATGTAAGGATTTCAAACATACCTAAGCAACATAAATGTACACTGAAGATGGCAATTGCAATGAATCTCTAAACGTTGGTCAATATTCAATATTCGACGCTATTCAATCCCTAAAACCGAAGTTACACGTTTCGAAAATTGTACGTATTTGGTACGAGGTTTATATTTGTTCTGGCGCCCAACTAGCATTATGTCCAAAGTGAAACAAGGGGCTCGTGGGGGAAGGTTCAGTGGCCGAAGCGTTTCAGAGGTCCTTGCTGCCTCCATCTTCAGGGCGATGAGTCATCGCCCTGATGATGGAGACCGGAAGGACCTCTGAAACGATGGTAAAATTCTACAACACACAAGATATATATCAACAAATAAGAAGGCTGGAGAATGCAGAAGTACGTTTCCTCAGAACAGGATACTGAATAAGGAATCGGGGTTTAAAATGCAATGAGTATCGTAGAGAAATCAGGGAATAACAGATATTACTATGGTAATAACACGCAATTAGGAGAAATGGCTAGAACATTTTGGAAAAGTGCCTGAAAACGGAATCCTGACTCAGCTTTATTAATACAAACAGAAATTCAGAAGATTCCAATAATACGTTCAACATAAATAATCAGTGTCGCCAAAAACGTCAAGAACGTATTCGATGATGATGATGATTTCTCAAAAGAAGCATACAGGATCATGAAATAATTTTGAGACCCATCCTCACAAATTATAAATTTTCATTAAGCACTTAATGAACCGTTAATGGAAAAGCTGTCAATCTGTCGCTGTAAATTGATTTAAGTGTAAAGAAAACACGATATTTCCATGTCACAGAACACAGGATGAGAAATACTGATGTAACAGATACATTTATTACATCTTCCGGAAATGAAGTTCTTCAGAAATTCCTCCGAGGTCTGGAAAGTGAAGTTGCTGCAGGTGTCGGAAGAGCATTAACAGGATAAGAAGAAACATTTGGACAAGAAAAGTTGCATAATGTTTACAGAGTTACGAAGGCATGATAAAAAGAGGGTTTTAACTTAACGTGGGAATTTGGGACCTAGAAACGTGCACATTTATTTCTTTTCCACCTTCAAACTCACCCCAAACGAATGTAAACTTGCAGGGAGGGAAACGAAAACACAATAAGACAAAGAGAACAACAGCAATTCAACGAAGGTAGAAATGAAAATGGAGTAGAGAACGGCAAAAGGAAAGAAAGGAAGGAAAACAAGGAAGAGGCAAGCTATCGATTAGTCTAATTTGTTCGTGAAGGGCATCGGAACAGAGGGAAAGTGCTCCTTGGATTTCTTGATTCTGAAACAAAACCGGAAGTGTTTAACTACTGAAATTACTTTAACAACCAACACCGAAGGAAATTAATGACTAAGATGCGAGCAGCACTGATAATGGAGTTGCTTATAGTTACGCAGGCATCTGCCTTGTGCTTAGCTTCGGAAAGTCTCTTGCCGTACCTACAAGCAAATAATTAAGTTATTACATGTAACTATCTAACTTTGTAACTGACTGGGAAATAAGTACAGCAGGAACTATCGGTGCAATTAACTGACTAAAGAACTAATTGATCAGCCCGGGGAGGAACCATCAGTCGACTTCACTTTCACACACTTACTATCAGGATGGATCAGTTTGCCGATAATTGCGTACAACGGAGGTCGAAAGTACAGCTGAAGATTAATAAACTCTTCTCGGGCTATCAGCCGTGTTAGATGGTGATTAATCGCCGACGTTTCGAGAACCATCTCTGCCCTCATTATCAAGGCTATTGACTGTGTGGCTCGTAGCGCAAAATCACGTCTCTGACACGACACTTTCTTACGAATAGAATTGGCATTGGTCTTGTACGGGAGCAACATTTTTTCTATTTGACACAGGAATAGATTCAGATAAAGGGTAGGTAGGTTAGATAGTGCTGAGGTAGGGGTGAGAATCCCTCTTCATGGACTGTAACCTTGACGTAGTGAGAGGGCTTCCGTGCCTCTTTGATCCTGAGGGAAGTGCAGAATCAGGGGGTCAGGCTAATGGAAGTCCACTTGAAACTGAAAAGGCGTTTTCTGTCACGTGGAAATCCTTGAATTATGAACGAACAAATGATATTAATATAGTACTAACATTCTGGTGCAACTGTGGCGTGAATTTTGAAAATTGTGAGAGAAATATGCGCTTAAGATACGTTCGTTTAGAACATCCTAAATTTTCACAATTATGCTTAAATTATTTTATTCTTAGTATTTTAAAATACGTGATTTACCAAGGGAAAAGACATAGTTGCAACTAAAAGTCTCAAATTTCAAACACAGAAGAAGAGTTTCCATTATATGATGAACAGTTTAGTGTATTTTGAGCTTAGAAAAGAGTAATCTGCAATTTTTCAAGAAAATAACTTTTTTAAAAAAGAATTCATAGAAAGAGGTCTTCTACTTTTCCGAGGATTCACAAAAATACTTTGTTGATACACACAGAAATCAACATTTCAGATTAAATTACTATTCACAACGGTTTGCAATATTTGTTGGTAAATCGCTAGTCAACAGCTACGTTAATAGGACGTAGGGTCGAATATGGTTAAAGACAAATATCAGATAAGGGACTGTAATTAGTCATATTTTACCCCACCTACTCCAATTTTATATAACAAAAGTGCTAACGACCTATGTCCTCTTATATTTGTGAACAGATTTTGTCGTTCTTTTTTTCTTTAATGTATTTCATATCCTCCCACACCCTTATCCTCGTCATTAAACCAATTACCATGATGGCTTCCAGCACTCAAATATGCACTGAAGTATCACGCCGCCAGGAAGAGCAAAGACCTGACTTCAGCTATGACAGTAATTAATGGTCAATGTTTCCCAGAATGTCTGTAGTTACGCTGAAGCTCTCCTTCCGCTAGCGATAAAGGAGCTTTCCTGCTCCCCATTCCACTTTTATTTTCACTCTATTGAAAAGGCCAGAGACCACCATAAAGTAATAAAGAGGTACCTGCTTCAAGTATCGCCTTTTTTCAGTAAGCAGATACACTGAAGCTATTCTGGTGAAAGCACGGCCAGCAATTGTTAAGTGTAGAGTTAAATATGTCGTCATACAGAACACGGCATTGCTTACTATCGTACCACGGACTCTTAACTCTCAGATAGAATTTTTGTCACTGATGGAAAAGCACACGCAAACTCTAACGAATCCACTCATTCTATGAAAAATAAATATTTACGGAACGATGCTACAAAAAGATGGCGTTGTGTACGGTCCTGCTTTTTGGTGAACGCAGACACCGCTTGTCCCCAAATTCCGACTGGCCAAGTAATAGCTTGAAATTATTTACGTTCAACAGGATGAGGAAATATATCACAAGCCGCGTACCAGTGAATGAGAAACAGAAGTGGTCTTGCACAGAGCATATATATATATATATATATCGAAAGGGATGAAAACTCGAGGGAAACATAAATTCATGGGCCTACTTTGTAGCGAAAGAAGTCCTGGGGAAAATGTTTGGGCTCATTTCCTTCGTATGTTTTGATCTACGTCGCGAAGCTCGCAAGATATTAAAATTTATCACTAAATTTCAGCTCGTAATTTCCACTAGAACAGATTCTAAAAAATGTTCTACCCAGGTGTTATGTGCTTCTTCACAAACAAGACAAAATACTTCCACAAAGAAATTTTTATGTCTGTGTTCTATTGTGGATAAAAATTCGTATAGTTAAAAATTGTTAATTAAAAATTATTCGTAACGTACTGAACGAGCACATTTCATAAATATGCTAAACGAATAACAATAGCGTAATTAATTATTAATTAAAACATCATATCCTACTACTTAAATCATCAATGCACCATTTTAAAAACATTATACACCAACCAGCAAAACATTCAGTGCTCCTACAGACCTGATTTGAGAAACTGAAAACATCCTTGGATAAGCCAACAGTTCCTGTACTCTGACTGGAGTTCTCAGCGCGAAACAAAGCACAAAGAACTTTATCTGTAGTTGAAATATCAGATTCTGACGTCAGTGAATGTGAAGATGACTTGTCTTCTGCGGTGTTGCGTCGTGCAATATGGCAGAAGTTTACCGACGTTTTAGAGACGATTTCTGCCTCCATCATCAGAATAATGAATGAAATTCGTGAGTGTGCTAGAGGCCCCAAAACTTGCATTTTATAGGACACTATTCAGAAAGAACAGATGGGTTCTCCCATGTGTAGATCCGAGGCACCCGATCTCTTTGCCTCAACCGGTATTCTCACATTTTCTGACTTGTTTCTGTCTACTTTCGCATGTTCTCATTGATTTCGTTTCTATGGCACGTATTTCCGCCTTAAATTTATTTACAAAGCTGTTTAGTTGGTGCGCATAATTTGTAAATCGTTCTCTGATTTATCTAAACAATCTTACACGTGAATAGTTCATCATGTCTAATGCAGCAGTTTGCTGTATCCATGATAACATTTCTGGTATAGACGGGATGGATTTATAGATACTACCGCTATCCTGAATGGAGTGTGTATGATGCTAGTACACGCCATTCAACATAGCCGGTCGACAGAATCGCTACCCTCACCAACACCTTTTACACATACATGAATTTCAATAGAACAGCGATAGCTCAGCCAATATAGTAGCTGAGGGCTAAACGACCCTGAATCCTGAATCGATTCAAGCGAAAGAATAAGCAGGTACATGGGTTTTTCTCGATACCCAGTCGAAAGCGGATGTGAGATCCACCCAGCATTCATTTAAATTGGTACAGGAGTTATAGCGGCTGATCAACTCACCTCTGCCTAATGACGATGTTAAAAATGCGTGGAGCTCTATCCGCTTAAGGCGTGATGCTTTGACATTGATCTTAACTTTGACCTCTTTATTACTCACAACATCTGTATTAAACCGACTTATAACATAGTCCAGTGGCCGGCTCTTTTAAAACTGTAATAAACTTTTGGTTTTCATTTTATTGACTAAACCAGTTGAGGGATTATCAGCTTATCAAGATGGACTCTGCTACATGGAGATATTTACATGGTTCAGTGGCAAATGCTCAGGGCTGGCTAGCAGTTCTCCGCAGGGACTTCAACCCTGACGATGATTTCAGTATATTCCTCCGAAATGTTGGGATCTGCGTAAAAGTCCACAGGGCATTACAGCCCAAAATACCAATGCGTATATTTTCCACCACCTTTAGAACCTCAGATCTCATACAGGCATATGACAAATTCTGCAGCGTATTATTGTTTTTTTATCGTTAACTTTAAAGAATTTATAAAATCAAACAAAGTGACACACGTACTCACTCACCTTCTACGAACATCCAAAAAAAGTTGGTGAGATGGAAGTAATGCAACAGAACAACAAGGACGACGCATGAAGTGGTGTCTTCCTGCACCGATATCTGCGGAGAAGCAATATCACACGTCACAAAGCGTCACACAGGATATAAAGAACAGCTGGAGGTTACATCGATCCGAGCATCGGTGCCAGGTGCCATAGGCAGGGATTTTATGTCCGTTACACAAGGCATTTTACTGGCGAGAACGTAATAACTTACATCGTTAACGGCTACAGAGCCGTTTTGAATGAACCGAAGACAGATATTATTAGCACCCAAAATGTGCAAATAAATGAGGATCGAGGGCATGTAACACCCTTGTAATGCCACCGAAACTCACTTCCCTCAGCTAACTAAATGACCACTGCAAGAAACTTGTGTTAATTCATACAGTGTTATGGTATGGCACGTATTATATCTCTCGCTGAAAAACCAAGAATATTTATTTATTTGGTGTTCTGTCTGACGACAGGTCCATATGAACAGGATCCTTCCATCCTTTTCTCGGACTGGGACCTGTTCATATACGTTCTTGGCAGATGATCCATTGCCTTCTTCTGTGTGTGAATGGAGTAATTGTTAGGATGCCACGGAGAAACCGGGGAAGCCCCCGGAGGAAAACTCCGTGTTGCCTAGACCACGGCCTTGCCCGTTAACTGCAGAGGGACGGTGGAACACGTTCCTTCTTTGATCTTGTCGACCCTGAGCACACTAGGACAGAAGGGCCAGTTCTTATAAGCGAATCATCTCGTGCGTAACATGAAAAATTTTGACTGGCCCAGTTTCTCGCATACATATATATGTTTCTCTTAAAAATAAGAAGACTAACTTTATATTCAAATTTCCTTTCAAATATATCTGTATTATTACGGAAGATACCAACACACCAAAGTCATTTTGCTAACTGTGTCTACTAAATGTTAAATAGCTCTTACCTGGTAATTATAACTGCGAAAGTCGTATCACACAAAACTCCGACGTACTTTTAATTTATACAAATCGTTTCTGCTAAGGAACTACCATAATATTTCCGTTTCTCTTCAATAAATGCGTAAAAGAAAGCACGTAATTTCAGAGGCTTGCCACGTTGGCATGATGGTGGACGTATATAGGAAAATCTCGTAGGAAAGCGTACAATTTCCGGCCGTACAGAACTTCACTCCATTACCCTACCTTACAAAGACTCATCATTTACTGGCAACAAAACATACAAGAGTAGATAGACTCGCGTATCTACCATTTGCGTTATTCCCAATTTTTCATACCTCACTGGCCTTAGCGTTCATTTATGAACACGTAGTTGCAAAGAAAGTCTCACATCACAAAGAATCAGAACACATTTGTTTCTTTTTTTCTCGTTATATATTCATTACATCGGAAACGAGTTTCAGATAAAAACTGTCGACCTTAATGAGGTCTAAAATATGGGTCAAATATCAAGTTATTTTACGATGCACCCTTTAATAAAGGCAACACATGGTGCTTCACATGATCGCCATGCATACAACTATAACACGTGTATAATATGGATTATGAAGAGGGCTATCTTCTGGGTTGTTGCGCCTTGTAGTCTGGTAGAAGTTTAACGACGTCGGTAAACTTCTATCAGATTACACGGCGCAAAAAAACCCCACAAGACAGCCGTCTTCAGACTCACCGCCGTGAAACCCTCAAATCCTACAATATGGATTATATTGGACAAATACAACGCAAATAAAATTCGCTCTACAACGTTTAGTGGAACCGACACAAAAATTGACTAAACACGTTGAGTAGCTTCGGAGACGTACAAATTGATGAACAGACACAATATTCCTGCACTTCGTACAGAGAACACATAATGGAAATAAAACATGCGTTTCTTTCGTCCAACAGACATGTAGTTATTTTATACTGTGGACGAAAGTGTAAAAGTATTTCTGGGGCGTAACTCCCGTCCGAAGGCTGTTTCCCTGAAGGTCAAACGGGCCATCCACCTTCATCCACTGCCAAGGTTAAGAGTATACGACACGGATCAGAGCGATCTTTATACGAGTCTGCAAATGAGAAATTAACCCCCTCGCCCGATATCTTTCCGGAGCGTCTAATGGGAAAGTCGTATCTGCCCCACGCTGTGCCAATAATACAACTCATTTTGTTGTGTGAATTCACCGAATAGAACGTAATTTCAATCACGTGTTACGTTTAAAAAACTTATAAAAACCTACAGAATGGTTTTATCATATCAAACAGGAAAAAAAAAATTCCTTTCTGAAGTGTGTTCAGATATTTCAAACGATGTACCCTGGTCATTTTTCTTCTTCTGAGCTCTGAGCTGATTTTTAGGTCGGTATCCTATTTTATATTTTCTACTGAGTTTAAAAATACAGCCCTGATTTAAATATTCTGTTATGTTGAAAGAATATTAGCACCAAAGACGATTAAACAGCCATTTGTTTTGAATAATGTATTTATAGAAGTGAATGTCAGAATTGAACCTACTTTAGTGCCACAACAGACGTCTTATCGTATTGCTTTCTCACACATTTACACAATCAGTACAAAACGAAACAGATGAACACAAAATAATATAAACCGTTTGAATAGAATGGCAGATGATAGGATACCCAAACAGATTACTCATTATAACCCAGAAGGATGCCGTTTTCGAGACAGATCTTATAAAAAATGAAATTATTTAGTGAGTCAGAACATGCTTGAATGCCTGTACGACGAAGTACAAAGCAGATATTTATATAACGCTACTTTATATTAATTTACTATTCTTTGCTTTCTAAATACGTTGTTATTCTAGGACTCACCTGGAGGGTCAGCGTGAGAATCCAGAATAAGTCCGCCAGCATGTATGTGGACATGAGGTTAGTATGGATTGTGTTCCTCAGACATCGGAGATCCCTGAAGGGAAGACAAATATAGAAATGTAAGACAGAATTAGAAAATACAGAAGGGCGTATCAACAAAACGACTTATTTAGAGGAGAATAAATTCTAACGCTAATTTAGTTTTAAAATAAAACTCGCTGTATCCCTGTGTGTACAGCACCATCAGCATTACGCTCTTCTGGCATGACATACATCCCACTATTTGATGACGACAGACCAAAAATATCTGCGATTATGAAAAAATGGTGATACGCCCTTCTACCATGAAGCTCTTGGCATGGCTACTAAATATTCGCACATACAACTTATTACACCCAGTGAAGGCAAATTTTGTTCACATTATTGTCTTGTACGTAGAAATGTTCTACCCTGAAGGTGTAAGCCCGACATTTATCTGCTCGATATCCCGAAAGTTGGTGTGACAGCTTCTGATTGGGTTATAAAGGCAATCATAAACAGGATTCAACCGAAATATTTTCAGAAATATTTGTGTGTTTTATCGGGACATATTTAAAATTTACAAACGGCTTCGTATAGGAAATTTGCAAGTCGGTCTTCTGGATGAAACTGTAAATAAATATGGGAGGAACATACTGCCTCAGTCTTCAGATATGTGGAGTTAATGTTTCTAAGAAAAGTTTATATATCTCTCTCTCTGTCTCTTTCTCCATCCTCACAAGGTTCTTATGTCTGCTGTGCTGTTATAACAGAATATAATAATTTAAACAAATACGTGGTTGAATGAGCACAAAATGCATAAAGATCATACCGAACTTTGAAAATCGCCCAACACTTCCAGACTTAAAAATATTTGTCTACATTTTAATGCTGGAAGAACAAACGAGCCAAGCTGAGCGCTGCAAATTCCTGAATGACTACTTTTTCGAGATCCCAAGTGAGTTTGTCACAAGTTCCTCAAAACAAATTTCTCTCACGCTGAACGCCTCATACCGAACTCCGCGGTGCAGTGGCTACAGTTCGTTTTTAATGTCATGAACCTCCGGGTCCCGATTCCAGACCCGTAGGTCGAAAAACTATCATAACTTTACTTTTAACAGCACTTCCAATTGTCAGCTTGAAGTAGTTCACAGTCGCCTCCTTTAAATTTCATTATTAATTCTCTCATTCGATTATGCAGATGAGAAATAACGTTCAGTAAACAAACGAAGAACGCAAAAGGATTTTATAAGAAGCCTATCTATAAGACCTTTAAATAATTACAAGGTTATTCCTAAGTATCAAAAGGATGAAGACTTTAATAACACTTTAGGCCACTACACAAAGTTCAATGGTTTGCTTTGTTCATTATAAAGTTTTATAAATATTTTGTGTGGAGAAGAATACAACGAGCCACAAATAATCTCCATTATATAAACTTAAGCCTCAAATTTCGTACCGATGGACTGAAGAAAACAACGATATCCATTCAGGCTAGTCAGTTCCCTGGACAAGATTATAACCCGGTTAATCCGTGCCACAAATCACGTTTTATGGCTGACCTAGAAATGGAACTGAAGTAAACAGGAGACCTGAAAACATATACGACATTGTTAGGAAAAGAGAGAAGATGGGAAGAAATGAGAGAAATACAGTGAAGAGAGAAGAATAAAGAAGAGAAGAATTGAAGAGGGGCTAGAGGAGCGAAGAGAATAGATGAGAGGAGTTGTGGTGAGGGGAAAAGGGTAGAAGATTGGAGAGGTGAAACGTAGAATCAAGAGAAGAGATGTGGAAAGAAAAAGAGAAGTGAAAGAAGGGAAGGAGACCAAAGGACAGGATAAGAGAGGCCAAGAGAAGTGAGGATTGGAGAAAGGAAGACAGTAAATGAGAGATGTCAATAGTGTAGGTTTGGTTAGTTTGGGTTGGGTTAGTTTAGGTTAGGTTGGGTTAGGTTAGGTTAGGTTAGGTTGGGTTGGGTTAGGTTAAGTTGGGTTGGGTTGGGTTAGGTTACGTTGGGTTAGGTTAGGTTACGTCGTGATGATAAGGTTGGGAGAGTACACCTCGGTGAAATTTCGCCCTCGGACAGCGTCGCTAAACTTGGCGTCGATTTTCCTACACGGTACGCCAAGTTATACCAGAGGTATATGTCTCATTTCAGGCGTCTTTTGATGGCGTCACGACGAAAGGCGTCACGACGCTTGGCGTCGATTTTCCTACATCTCGCCCTACGTGATTCTAAGGTTTTATATATCTTTTGGCGTCCTTTGACGGCGTCGTGAAATAAATCGTCGCGACGCCCGGCGTCGGTTTTTCAGTTGAGTGTTCAGCATCATCTGGACGCTTATCTTATGCAAAATTAAAGTCATTTGAAGGTGTGGTGATGATAGGCGTCGCGACGCCGGGCGTCGATTTTCTACAATCGCCCCAATGTTATCCAAATGATTTGATTCAAATTCCTTGGGTATTCTGTTGGTATCGCGACGAAAGGCGTCGCGACGCTCGGCGTCGGTTGTGCAGTTCAGAGTTCAGCGTTATCTAGAAACTAATCTCTTGCAAAACTGGCGTCACTTGAAGGCGTCGTGATGATAGGTGTCGCGACACCGGGCGTCAATTTTAAAAGGCCCTCCCAAAGTTATACGAATGGCTTGATTCAAATTCCTTAGGTCTTCTGTTGGCATCGTTGTGTAATGTACGCCTCCATAAATAAAAAGCTCATATTTAGCGTACGTGGGCCTCGAGGTGCCTTTGAAAATGACGTTTGAGAGAGAAGAGATGTGTAAAGAAAAAGAGAAGAGAAAGAAGGGAAGGAGATTATAGGACAGGATAAGAGAGGCCAAGAGACGTGAGGAATGGAGAAAGGTAGAGAATAAATGAGAGATATCAGTAGTGTAGGTTTGACTAGTTTGGGTTGGGTTAGGTTAGGTTAGGTTGGGTTAGGTTGAGTTAGGTTAGGTTAGGTTAAGTTAGGTTGGGTTGGGTTAGGTTAAGTTGGGTTGGGTTGGGTTAGGTTAGGTTGGGTTGGGTTAGGTTGGGTTACGTCGTGATGGTAAGATTGGGAGAGTACACCTCGGTAAAATTTCGCCCTCCGACAGCGTCGCTAATCTTGACGTCGATTTTCCTACATGATACTCCAAGTTATGCCAGGGGTATATGCCTCATTTCAGGCGTCTTTTGATGGCGTCATGACGTAGGGCGTCACAGCGCTTGGCGTCGATTTTTCTACATCTCGCCCTACGTGATTCTAAAGTTTATATATATCTTTTGGCGTACTTTGACGGCGTCGTGAAGTAAGGCGTCACGACGCCGGTCGTCGATTTTCTAATATCGCCCCCAATGTTATCCGAATGGTCTATTTCAAATTCCTTTGGTCTTCTGTTGGCGTCGCGACGAGAGGCGTCATGACGCTCGGCGTTGGTTGTCCAGTTCAGAGTTCAGCGTCATCTGGAAACTAATCTCCTGCAAACCTGGCGTCATTTGAAGGCGTCATGATGATAGGCGTCGTGACGCCGTGCGTCTATTTTCTAAAGTCGCCCTAATATTATACGAATGGCTTGATTCAAATTCCTTAGGTCTTCTGTTGGCATCGCGACGAAAGGCGCCGCGACGCTCGGCGTCGGTTTTCTAATTGAGTTTTTAGCGACATCTGTGGTGAATTTGGAGTAATTAGAGGACGTCGAGATGTTCGTCGTCGCGACGCCTGGCGTCGGTTATCTATTAACTTTCCCAACGTTAAAAAGGGCGTCGTATTTGTGAAATGTTGAGATGGCGTCGTGAAGCGTTTGTCATAACAGTGGTCATGTTCTGAAATCGACGCTAGGCTTCGTGACGCTCAATGTCTCCATGCCAAGCATTGCGATGACTCTTAGAGGTACCAAATTTACCACCAGCGAGACTTCGGTCTACAGAAGACAAAAATGCAATACCGACGCCTAGCGTGACGACGTCATTACAGGTGCCAGAAATTTGACCAAAGCCCTTGGGGATCGTTGGAAGCGATGCCAGAAAGTCGCCGCCTGCCGCGACGCCTAAGACCGGGAAGTCTCGAAACGACGCCAGATTACTACAGATACATCTCCATATGACGTTGAAATGGAAAATAGGATATTGAAGCTTTCGTCTCTAAGGTGAAAGGAGAGGAGGGAAGAGAGTATAAAAGTGGAGAGGTGAAACTTAGAACCAAGAGGAGAGATGTGGGAATAGAAAAAGAGAAGAGGAAGAAGGAAATGAGGCAATTGGGTAGGATATGATAGGCCAAGTTAAGTGAGAATATGAGAAAGGAAGAGAGTAAATAAGAGATATCAGTAGAGTTTGTTTGGTTAGATTGGTTTGAGTTAGGTTAGGTTAGGTTGGTTTAGGTCAGGCCTGCCCTAACGTTTTGGTTGTGCGGGTAACTACGGCAAAATTTGGTCTGTATGCGGGAAACATAAAGTTCAATATATAAACTGTGTAATATATGATATATATACGTTACCTTTGTATTTTTTCTACACATTATATACAATGTCTTGCGTCGGTTTCCGATCGAGAGGCGTCGCTAAGATCGGTGTCGGTTTTCGAACTCTGTGTCTTTTGACATCCTTCATTGACTGAACTTAGATCCGAAAGGTCGCACAAAGATTGATACAAGCGCGTTTTCCTTAAACGTACTAACTACAGTTTTTCTTATTCCCAATAACAATTACATTATTTCGGAAGTATAATACCGAGACGAGTGACTTTCTTGGTAACTCTATAGCCCATGGTTCTACCATAAGCATGAATATTTTAGGCATTATTAATAGATTTTTTGATACACTATGCAGTCAACATGACATGTCTTAAATGAATCGTTGAATTGGAAGTCACTATACAGGGGGACACAGGAGGAAAGGACGTCACCTTTTCAGACCAATCACAACACATATTTTGAAATCTCTTACAGCACCTAACCGGAAGAACTCAACCATAAAACGTGATTTGTGGCACGGAGGAACCGGGTTATAATCTTGTCCAGGGAAAACTGACTATCCTGAATGGATATCGCTGTTTTCTTCAGTCCACTGGGCCCTCTGAAATGGACATATATGTTGTAGGATTTTCGGCTTTCAAGGAAGTGTTAACTCAGATTGTATTCTTCTGGGTTCCAAAGCCGTGTGGACTTTTATTATATTCTGATATTAATTACCAAAGCTTTAAGATAGGAATGATATGTTTCCTTGCATAAACACATTTTTGTAAAAACATTGCCACCTGCAGTCTGCATTTGTGAAGTTTATCAGGAATCTTTATGTATAATGCATATGTAAAATCGATCGGCTTTTACAGCGAAGGGTCGTCAGCAATGTGGGCATATAGGAGGATGACAGATTTTGACACATTCTCGAGACAGGTAGACAGACAGACAGACATACATACAGACGTTTCGCACTCATGACTAGGTACAAGTGAAGCACATGGTGCTTTACAGTGACGTAAACTGAATCCCATTCCTTTAACGTTGCCAGCAATACAATGCTGAATTTTATGGTACAGGCGATAGTAACTTGGAGTATAAAGAGGATTTAGTGAAAGCAAAATGGATTGGTATTTATTTGCCTCTAGTAGACATGACACTCAACCGAACACTTCATCTGAAGAGGTGGTTGTCTAAAAGACGATAATGTTGATTATGTTTTAAACTGATAAAGCGTTTCTGATTGGTCAATAACTATAGGCCTATAATGATTAAAGGAAGTTTATATCCATTCTCAGCATAACGAATCACTTGAAGTTGACAAAACTGAATGCGACAATTATTACACTTATATTCACTATCGAATGTATGTTACCGATTGAGTGTTGAGGCTCCAGATAATAATTTATTTGGGTTTCACACTGGATATGAAGGAATATATATTACATACATACACACACACACACACACACACACAAATCGGTTATCCAAAAATTACCAATAATGTGTGATTTGTGATACAATGTGACACATTTACGCAGTTGTTTCAATAATTACTGCGTGAATCACATAAACTTTGAAGCATACGCGAAATGATTAAAAGACTAAAACTTCCTCTAAGTCTATGAGTTTGGTAATTATATTCCTTGTTTTAAATTTTCCGTATTTGACTTGT
Source organism: Zootermopsis nevadensis (assembly GCF_977971745.1). NCBI lineage: Eukaryota > Metazoa > Arthropoda > Insecta > Blattodea > Termopsidae > Zootermopsis > Zootermopsis nevadensis. The sequence continues at coordinate 13,334,921 of NW_028259160.1, forward strand.
CATTTGCTAAATGAGTTTCTGGTGAAGCAACCTCGGGCTAATGTTGAAAAGTCAACATTTTCATTATTATTTTTCAGAACAAGTTTTTAAAAATGTTTATTCTTTATCTGAGATCCTCATACTTCCTTTAAAAGCTGAGGATGTTGAATGTTCGTCTGAATTGTGACGCTACGTGGACTAGCATGTTGGTCGATATCAAGGTTTCGCAGGAACATACTGCCTCCATTTTCCTGGCTGCTCTGGAGATGGAGGCAGTATGTAAACCTCCCTGAGGTGCTTTTCATCTCATCAGACTTGTCTTCTCTTGAGATGTAACAGAGCTTCGAAAATTAAAATCTGATTTTGGAGGGTCTGACTGGTGACTAGTAGATTTTTCTTACTTGAAATAGAGAAAAATCCAGACTGCTATGCCGAGTGCGACGAGGGAAATGGAGTAGCCGATGAAGTATAAGGTTGTCGCCATCTCTACCCCAGTCTCGGTCTGCCCTTCCAGCGGCACATCGATACACGTCCTGTAATTCGTGTAATTGTCCCATTCGCCGTTGCTGTGACAGAACCTGCTGGCGTTCTCTGCGAAGGAAAGCAAGACCACTGTCAGTGGGAGTTCAACTACAGAAAGTAATTAACTACGCTAACAAATTGGATAACTACAACCTGTGGCTCTACTGCCCTTGAATTGCCACACTGAAGGTTACTTGATATATTCAGACATTTGATAGGGCTGAAGATTTCTGTCTTCTGGGTTGTTGCGCCGTGTAGTCTGGTAGATATTTACCAACGTTTCAGAGGTCATGCTGCCTAAGTCATCAGGGCGATTCATTAGCGCTACAACCCAGAAGACAGAAATTTTCATACTTACCGCTGTGAAAACCTCAAATCATACATATTTGGTAGGGTTCCTTGGACAAGTGATCAGCCCGTCGTGAGGCCTCTGCCTACACGCAGGACAAACATCCATGCATTGAGTGGGATTTGAACACACGGTCATAGTGTCCTAGGGAACAAGCTACTGTGACCGGCATAATAGATAACTAATAACTTACAATCTTGCTAAGTAGGTAATTAACTGTGTGAATGGTTATAGGCGATTCCATTCAGACTTGGCTAATCTACCAAAAAAGACTTCGTTAGTTGTTTAAATAATTATTTACTTACTTACAAATCTGGACATTGACAACAAGAGCTAAAAAAATATTAGGTGTTTCTAAGGGGTTCTGGCAATGGTGAAGTATAATCTGGGTTGCTGAGTTTCTGGACTTTGTCCATCTTCTGGTATTATAAAAAAAACAAAAATACAACTTTTCGAAAACCGGACGTCTTCATCCTTAGATGAATGGAAGACACAGAAAACGATGAAGAGATCAAAATAATTCCAATGGCGACGGAAAGTAACACAGGTTCATACCTTAAAGTTTATTAGACTTATAATGAAAATACTTTCAGCTTACTCTGGACACCCCTTAAAACTATAAGAGCACGCGAACCAAATTACCGCAACGTATTAGCCTTTAACCTTGACGTTCAGACCCCTTTTATGGTTAATTCCGCGTTGTGAAAAGTTTACCTTTTTGTTGGGACGTAATCTATATAACGTATAGAGTCCAAGAGACTTTCTATTACAAAGACAGAGAGAGAGAAACTATATGTATATGACTTTTAACGTACTGTGGTACTGTCACAGTAGAAATGTATAACCCTCTCAGCGGTCATGGCTGTGTTTGAAATAATTGATCAAAAAGCAAGATAGAAAATAAATTATAAAAAACAGAAAATTAGAAACCTAGACGTAAGGTAAGAAATAAAGAATGAACAATATAGAAAGAGGAAAAGAAAGAGAGGCAAAGGAAGAAGGAACGAGACAAAAAAATGTAAGGAAGGAAATATAAGCCACCGGTGCATACACACAACTTTATTACCAAAGCAGAACCTTTGCACTTCGCCCTTGAACTGACGCGTGACGCGAACTTCGCATGTTATGTCACAGTATCCGCACTCATGACCTTCCAAAAGTATTTTTTCAGACACTACTATTTGTCTTTAACACGCAGCCATCGAGAATATATCGACAGCAATGTCTTAAAACATGATCACGACAGAGACATTCACACCCAGTAATGGGATTCATGTACGCGGCGCTACTAATAACACGCCGATCCAAACAACGAAACTGCAGAATCATTCTTGTGAATATTTCATTTGATTCCGTGAAGTACGTTCTAGTTTAAAATATTTGTATCAAATAACCACACACATTTATAACATTATTATTACTCAATTTCAGACAAATTTTTTCCAACATGTGTATAATCCGCGTATTACTACATTTAAGACCATATACACTCTGCAGCTGTCAGTTACTTCGGCTATTTTACATTTCACAGGAGATTTAAATTCAAACTCTAACACAATATTCAATAAAATACACGCAGTTCTTGATAAGCTGATACTTGCTACGCTGGCAAAGAAAATTCCGTCTCTGATGGTATCCAGTTCACACACTCATATATAAGTTCAACAACCAGTTGGTTTAAGATCATCCACTCTATACCTAGGTCTTGCAAGTACTACACTTTTTAAAACTATTTAAAAAAGCAAATACCTGTAGAAAAGATCCAGTTCTGCGGGCGCCCGTTCGTTTCATTTACCTACATAATGGCGGTCCTTCGTTTCTTTTTCGAAAATTATGCAAGTTTTATTTTGTGACAAAGTAAAACGTGAGAGGAAACTTGAAATACTGTGCTGGGGTTTTACAATTATTTTACTATTTTTTCACTTAATTGCGTTTATTCAATCTGGGGCGTGTTAGTACGTTCACAGAAGTTGTAATTTACAAGTACTTCAGATTGACTTTTGACACCATTGCCTTTAAATTGTAGTTCTCCGGTGTTAAAAATGCAAGGAATTCTTTACCAAAGTCAGTCCATAAGAAGAAACCTCATACTGGAAGTGCGAAGGCAAGAAGGAAAATTAATAAAGAGTCAGATTAAAAGAGAAAATTTGTATAAATCTCACAGAGACTCGATATGTTCTCCGCGACTCACATGATAAATGTCAAACGATAACCCAACTTGTCTCAAACTTTGTACAGGATGTCCCTAATGTTGGAAGCTATGGCAACTTTGATTCGAATTTCTTGTAAACTTACGCACCAAACTCCTCTGTTGTGGGTTATAAATTTTTAAAACTATCGCCATCTAGCAGAGGACCACAACGACAATATTTATCCGGGTAATTTGTAAGAAAACTTTGAAAGCTTTTCTGTCGACTGGTGTGGGTGTAAAATTCTAAGTTTGAATGTGTAAAGTTCTTTTCCGTGCATCCTGTATTATTTGTGCCAATAGACAGGATTCTATAGATACGTGCTATTCACTACAGCCTGGGAGGCGTACATTTTAAATAAAGGGGAAAGTGGAATGACCACTTCTTTATGGAAATATTTTCACAGTGTTAAGAAAATATGCTAGACACGGAGCTGGAACTGCGAGAATATTGAAAGGTCCAAGGGGAGAGATGACTCAGATAGACTGAATTCAATCTCCGATAATATCCTGCATCCATCTTTTGTGGCGTACGTTCAAAGAGAACTCTCATAATGATCGACACAGTGTTTCAACAGGACCTCCTGTTCATTTCTGACAACTTTTTGATAGCGTTTTGCGTTAAGCTGCTTATGTTTCGAAGTTCCATCTGTTATGTTAACTGCGTTTTACAGCATATTGTGTTGTGCTTTTTTATTTCAATACGCTATAAATGCAATTATATTGATACTGTTCCTTGATACTAGAAGAAAGAAATGGACAGATAGAAAAAAAAGACGGCAATATAACTTGATTTCCTGAATGCGTGTTATATGGAACAGAAGATGCAGTAAGGCAGTATTATCAATTCTGATATAAATAATCGAAGTTTGCTACATTAACCCAGGATAAATGTTGTTTTCTTCTGTGAGGAAAGAGTGTGTAATGTGGCGGTTTAACGATCAATACGGGATTTTAGGTCATTTAAACTTAGCTGAGTAAGCGGAAAGTATTTTGCAACTTGATTTCATATTCTTGTCAATACTGAAAGTTTCATTGAACAATGGCTCCGAATTTAATTTAATACCTGGCACTATCTTCTTCTTATTCTTCTTGAAGGGGCTTACAACTTGTGCTGGAGAATTTCCAGCTTCTCAAACTCACTTTACATTTTGGTGAGAAGAAAATCATCTTACAGAAGAAACAGAATTAAATTTGTGTTCTAATGAACCTACATTATTACAATATTATTAATATTTACAGAGACTCTCAACAGGTAATTTTCATGATTTTATTACTCGTAGTTACAATTTAAAATAAAATTGTCTATAAAGTATTTTAAACTTTTTGTCAGCCTGTCTCCACTGGTGATAAAATCACTTCATATTACCGCTATTACGAGATCATTTTGTAAGTGTTAAAATGGTAAAATTATGTTGTTTAAAATGTAGCCAATAAATAACAAAATAAAAATGTATTTGAATACAAAACTGATGTACCATTATTGTGATTATGGGACATTATCGAGAGAAATACCCATGGAAAACTAAATTAAGCTTTTCATACTTGTTAGTTATGCGTTTTTACTATGTTCAACATGGCAAATAACCTATTGGTTATAAATAACTGTATTATTTATTTATGCATATGAAATTACACGTAGAATCCCCTAGTTCCAACGTGAGCAGGAAGAATAAACCTTGTAATGAGAGTACTATATTATGAATTTTTAAACCCATTTGATAAAGTAATTTTCGAAACAACATAGTATCAAATTACTAAAATTAGAAAATAAAAATTACAATGAAATAAATAAATAAAATACATATAACTCGATATATCAAGCTGTTTACCAATGCTGACTAAATTTACTGGACAGGGCAGTGACAGGACTATTCTCAATTGCTATCACAAAAAAGATAACGTAGGCAAAAAACAAAACAAAACACAACAAACAAAAACAAGAACAGAAAAAGACTCACAGAGGATTAACCAGCTAACCAGTCACTTCCAACTGCCCTGACTGGTTTGTAACAGGCAGACCTCTCTCGTTGTTAACTGTTGTTCCCATCACAGAACAGCCGAAAAGCTAACATAAGAGCGATGTGGGTTAGTGCAGGCAATTAATGAGTTTGATTCAAGAAGAAATGCTTCTATTACTACTGCAATGGCACAACAGTATCAACTCCCAATTTTACTGGCACGCATCAGTGTAGGTACCAGGGATGATGTACGAATCGACCCTAATGCATTTCTTGTTTGTGTACTTTCAGGGAACGTACGGCTACTGAACTGTCAGACAGGTGATGGATGACGTTCAGTTGTAAAATTAGTTGCCACTATTCACTCCAAATAATCTTCTAATTTCAATCCTTAAAAGGTCAGTGGTAACTATATGTACCACATGACTAAATCTTCACAAATTCTACATTTTTCCAAACACTGAATTTATGAATTTCGTATAATTCCCTGAGCGAATAGTAATTATTTTCCTACACATCATTAAGACCTGTTGTGTTTTCTCTGCGGTAGGAACCGAATTCTTAGATATTATTTGCATGAGCAAAAGCGAATGGATCGAGAGTTGTAAGGGGTGAAGCAGAACGAACTGCATACAGAGAGAGACCTTGTTTGAACGGAAGAAAGAACACAGTGATGAATACGAACGATAAGGGATTAAAGAGAGGCAGGCCTGTGATTACCTCTGCGGCCAATATTTTACATGTCGCTTCGACGACCAGCCTTACGCTTTACAGACCAAATGTGGCCAATAGAGCGAAGCAGCGCGGGCGTGATGTGAAAGCTTTCATAGCTTTTCTCTGGCCAGTTCATTGTTTAGAAAAGCAACATTTTTCAATGTGACAATTACAAGAATATACAAGTTTAATAACCGAATAAAATGTTTTACTACTAATAGGCATGCTACTTAGCTCACCAAATGTGTACACATCTAAATCCACCTAACGTACAAATTTTAAATTAAAGTCTCAGATATTCGAGTCAAAAGTATTTCATCGCTAAAAAAAACATAAGCAACTATCTCGGTAACTGCATAGGAAACAGATGACAGACTTTACTTTTGCACTTCATCGATTCAAGCACTAGGTGTCAACACGAAATGAAAGCATCTGCTATCGTTTTAAAAAGATTTGCCTGACCGGTGTTACCCACTGACCGCCATTATCCTGTTTTACACAATGCAATCTAAAGATGGCGACAATATATAACTCCAAAATGTTGGTATATACCTACAAGTCCGCACAGGAGACAAACAATGACATCTTCACTGCCGTGAGAATCTCAGATCCCACACACTTAGAAGGCTTAGGCATATGAAATCCGGACTAACGCTGCATGCTGATAATGACAGCCTAGCGTGTTATAAGCCCTTACGCAATTGAGCGGGTAATGCATCGGGCGGGGTTGATCCAATCAATCCTTCCCAGCAACTGATGGCTTTCCAAACGGATCAAAAACTGGCCTCTCCAGCGCCTGTCACATACAGTAGTGCACACGAAATCAGCCCAGCCTTAGCTGCATGAGTAAATTGAACATCCGGGTTCATGATCAGTAAATTCAACACTGCCGGCACAAAAGACTTACTTGTGTGTCCGCTCATCCAATCACATAACATACCGTTCACAAAAATTACTTTCCCTTGTACATTTATAGCCTCCATCTTTAACCTTGCAGGTGGAGGCGATAAGTTCTTCCGAAACTTTCGTAACCATCTGTAAAAATACCTTACGCAAGTCAGAAGTTCAACATTCACGACTTCACAGCCACGAGAATTTAAAATCAAGCGAAAACTTAATGCAATATAATAGACAATGTCCGTCACGCTTGACTGTAATAGTGGCACCTATGGTGGAGTCAGGAATGTTTGCGTTTGGCGGGAGTCTGGTTTCAGTCGTAACGATGTTTTCACATTTAATTCACTTCAGAAATAATTGTATAAATTTTGTTACATTCAGAGAGAATTTAGAAAAGTACATTCCCGTGAACTTTGACGGGCTATACTAAGCTAGTTAGACAGGGATTTCTTACCTAAATCTTCATTTAGAAAAGACTACTACATTCTGATTATCACAAAATGCAAACAACTTTAAACTTCTCAGAGTTATTTCTACTTATTATCGTGTTACACAAAAATACAGCACATAAAGGGGGTCGGAAAGCACGTAAACATCGCAGTGTGTACTCTACGGTTCGAATTCTAGCCGCTCTTTCTTAATACATGAGCGTGAGTGCTCTCAAAGCTCATTTAAAGGCTGCAGCCGAGCTAAAAGAGAGACCTCGCTCGCTACAATTGAGTGGATCGATGAAACACCGCAGACCCGTAGATCGCGATAAAACGAATCAAAGGTTGAACGACAATAGCACGCAGCTTCACTGCCAGACGTGGGTAGGACCGGAACTTCGAGCTGGCGAATATGAACATAAGTGTCTTCAGGGACGTTGCGCAGTGCTGTCTGGTGAAAGTTCCCTTCCATTATCAGAGTACCACGGCGGCGCAAGAAGCCAGAAGACAACCATCTTGAAACTTGTGACTACATCACGTTAATGACAATGCCTTTCATAACGTGTAGTTATTTTTTTTTTATTTAGTGTTCTGTCTGACGACAGGTCCATATGAACAGGATCCTTCCATCCTTTTCTCGGACTGGGACCTGTTCATAAACGTTCTTGGCAGATGATCCAGAAGTGGTTTGCCATTGCCTTCTTCTGTGTGTGAATGGAGTAATTGTTGGATGCCACGGAGAAACCGGGGAAGCCCCCGGAGGAAAACTCCGTGTTGCCTAGACCACGGCCTTGCCCGACACAAGTTATAAATTCGGGCACCGCCGGGAATCGAACCCGAGACCCCAGGATTACAAGGCCAGCGTTATAACCGCTAGACCACAGTGGCTAACGTGTAATAACATACAATAACATTACCAGCCAATCATTTTTACTACTGGATCTACTAGTTATTGTTACATCACATTAACTTAACAAGAAAATGACCTAGACTGTTCTTTAAAAGTAACTATTGTGATCCAAAATGGCGAAGTATTAATTCATTAATGCTGTCGTAAATAGTTCCGAAGAATTATTCTACCATATTTTATTTGAGAAGGTCGTCAGTCTAAGCTCAAATAATCAATATTCTGCATTTCCTTAGTGGCACTCTGAGGCAAAATCCATCTCCTCCAATAAAATGCAACGTGAGGAAGCTCCCATTTAACCCTCGAAGTGGACACATGATCCTAGCTCCTAGTTGGTGTCTGTAGTACAACACATACAGCGTTACAAAGTAAATCAGACACAGAGCCAAACATACCATTGTTACCAAGTGGATGGGGGTAATTGTTGAATACCAAGTTCTAAGCATAGTTTGTTTAGTGTCAAATGGAAGGGTGATAATGAAAGACAAACTTGGAAGGACATGGAAGTACACTACCGTATAAACTGCTGGGCAACTCATGTACAGGCTCATTTTATTTTGTTTCAAAATACAATTACAAATACACTCCCTCTCAGTCAAGGTTTGAAAAACACAGCAGCGACGTCCTCTGTCAGATGCGTAGGATTAAACAAGCAGAGGGATCACAAACGAATGTACAAACATTTAATTAAAATTAAAATAGACACGAACGTCATGTTTCCCGCAAAATAACTTACGATCTTCGGACATGACAGTGACTTTTTTTTTTGCCTTTAATTCATCACAACAGTCAGCAACACAAGTTTTCTGTTTGAAATCATCCATTTCCGCCCAAACATACAACATACAAATGCATGCAAATTAAACTAAAACAAAAAAAAAAATGTTATCTGTATGTGAATTCTCTTTGCAATTGGCCTACCTAGGAAATAAAGATCAACTTTTCATTACGAGGGCCACAAAAATTGTTTATTTTATTTACCCATTACTGTCCTACAGTTTTCTTTTACCAAGAAAGGAGTACCTTTTACCAATTTGTTCAGGCCGTTCAGGCAAATGCCTCGATAATATATTTAAATAAACCCCGACCACTTCCCTTCACTTGCTCTCAATTTGATCCTACCAGTGGATGTTTTGTAACAGAACTGTCAATATAAACTAAGAAGGCAGATCCTGGCATTCGCCTGGAAAGTCTGTGGAAGAACACGATACAGTTCTTTCAGCATGTACGGCAAGACAGCCGAGAATCAAAATGGGTACGTTCCAATCACAAATCGCGGTGTCGTGAGCTGTCATGAAGGACGATGTTCTAGAACGAGCATGTCAACCCAAACTCAAACGTCTACTAAGACCGCTTAAAAAGATAGGCTTCTGGTCTGTGCGTCATCACAAGTTTGTGGGATATAACTGCCTAATTTTACTAATTATAAGATTAAAGTTAGAATATATTTTTCATTCCTCTGTTTTCCCACAAGTACAAACGTGAAATTCATTAAACACTCACTTCTGCCTTTTAAATTAAAATATAAACCAGCAGCTATTTTAGAAGTGTTTAGAACTTTAGAGATTCCTAGAATTGTGACGTTTTGTGTGGCATAACGTGTAAATTCGAAACACTGAGTCAGGCCGCAAGCATGACATGGCCGACCAACAGCTCCTTGGATATCAAAAGTTAACAACGGTTTGTTCATTTGCCCGAAAGCCGCGTTATGACGACGTCGAGGAATGTTTGTCGTCCTTGATTAGTGTCGCCGACACTGCGGAGTATATTACACGCAACCGCTGCCCCGAGCTTTATAACCCAATTCGTTAATAGCCATATTACGTTTTACTTTGTAGTTCTCAAAACGATAATAAAACTGTACTGGGCAGAATGAATACGACGTAATTCACTTGAAATACCTCCTGCTTAACGAGGGCATCAAGCGACCGGGTTGCGACGCCCACCACACACGTTCATCAAATGTCGAGGTTAAGAATGCTTGCAGCTGTACATCCACAACCCATCCGTCTCCATGGCGTTGAACTTAATTACACGCTAGAGAGAAATCTACGTTTAACTCTCACTTAATACATTGAAAACTGCGTTAAGGTACGGTAAGGTAATATAGGATTTGAGACTTTCACGCCGAGTACAATCAATAAAATCTTCTCGGTAAATCAGCCGCGTTAACTGGTTACCGTAGTAAACCGACGTTTCGGGAACCAACTCTGTCCAAATCTGTGTAACAGGCGACTTCCGAGGCATCCAGTCACATCAAAACCCTGATGATGGGGACAAAGTTGGTTCCCGAAACGTCGGTTTACTAAGGTAACCAGTTAACGCGGCTGATTGCCCGAAAAGATTTTATTGAAGTTCATATAAGCATTACCAGACTAGCACATGATCAGAATAATAGAACAATTAAATATACGTCGAGTACAGGATTTACGCATAACAAGAGTAGTAGATTGTGTACTGTGAAGGTGAGGAAATTTGCTGAACTTGCCAAGAAATACATCACTTATATTGATCTAAACAATTCGTTTTCACAAGATTCCCTATTCGAAGCCAACTGAATCCAGTATATAACCTCACACCCTATTTCCAAAAATACATTCATTTTAATATTAATATATTTTATTAGTGTTTGCCTGTTATAGACTATTTGTAGTTGGCACTCTAATAAAACGAATTTAACTGAACCGAATATTTCCACATAGGCATTCAAAATTACATATCCCCCTAAATTTTTAAAGCCAACAATTTTGTATCCGTTTAACATCTCTCCCATCCGTGCTAAATACCCTACCAATCTCACCTCCAAAATCCAATCACCTTAACAATATTTGGTGAAAAATACAATTCATCAATCTAAGCGCTTCACTATTAACATTTTCTGCCATCTAGTTACTTCTTCTCCCTTAAGTATTTATATTTTTTCTCAAACCTCCCCCCACCCGTCTGTTCTCTTCCCTTAGAGTGGGGGTGTAAATTTCGCTCGCAAGGAGTTGCTAAAACACACAAAATTCTGCAAACTAATTAAAAGAAACGTCCGAACACACTTCTCCGCTTTATAAATCTTCCCAGCGGCTTGATTATGGTCTCTCTACTTACAATATTATACATTCATAATATTAACAACTTTTTGGTATAAAGCCTTTACTTCTGCATTAGAGCAAAGCAAAAGTGAATCTCTTGCCGTCGTGACAGGACTACGTCGGCGATGCGTAAACGGATGGGCAAACTATCTTCTTCCCTGGGACCAGAAGTATTATTACCATTGGTTCCAAGCGCCAGGAAAATCCTCCTGTCACTATTTTTAAAAATTCATGGCTAATTTTCGTTGTCTTTAACTATACTTATTTAGAAATGAAAAATTATCACAGACAGACTTCAATGTTTATTTACATATGTACAAATTACTATAGATTTACACATTATTTTAAAAGTTTACCTGAAGCACTTTGTATCTGACACAAGTTTTACCTGGAAAACTAACATTTTTTGGTAAAGTTTCAAAGTCATTAGCATGTGTGGCACATGAACGTAAAGCAGGAGACGAGATAAGAACCAGTTCCTTCGAAGTAAATAAAGCCAATGAGCTTCTAAGAACTAGTAATAAATTAACATATAATGTCACGAAAGTTTATAGCAGACTACTGAGAAACTACTGTGTTGTTGTTTATGATAAGCCTGTTTATATTCTCATACGAGAAAGTGACGTTCCCAGAATAGTGCACCTGATTTAGTTTCGGCCGTTCATAATTTTCTTAGACTTTTCTGATGAGATATTGTACGCAAAATTTAATTAAAACAGCTTAGGTAACGAATCACCCTGTTCAAGTCCGCCGTGGAGTATAAAACAAATGTTATTTAAAGTTTTTACGTGTGTGAAAATATAGTTTCAATAAATTACACACATTTATATTAGTGGTCCGAGAGTCGATAATGAAGTGACTTTGATCTTGGATACAGAATACGAACCCGTGATATAGTCGAAACAGTAAAATTAGATCTTTGTTACAATAAATGGCGACTTCATTCACCGTTTTCCGGAACAACTTAGCTTATCACCGCCTCACTAATTAAATAAATCTTATATGATGTGAAGCTTTCACGGCGTCTTTAATTAATAAAGTATTCTCGGGCTATCAGCCGTGTTAGATGTTGATTAATCGCCGACGTTTCGAGGACCACCTCTGTCTATGTGGCTTTTAGTCAACAGCCTTGAAAATGAAGACAGAGGTGGTCCTCGAAACGTCGGCGATTAATCAACATCTAACACGGCTGATAGCCCGAGAATACTTTATTAATAAATAAATCTTATTTGTAATTCATGTATTCATCACATTAATGAAACAATGTCATGTTTTTAAATAATTTTATTGAAGATGACTTTATCCTGAAAGGTCGTGTCATATAGTCTAGTAGAGGTTTATCAAAGTTTCGGTGATGATTCCTGCTTCCATCATCAGGGCGATAATCTTCATCTCCCTGATGAGTGTATGACGTTGAAAGAAAACCAACAATATGAACACATCTGTGTTATAAATATTCGTTTTCCGATTATACTGAGCGGAGAACACTGCGATTTGAACAGAAATCTCCTGGAGAGAAAGAACATTTACAGGCATCGTCTTTTTAAACTCGTCTTGTGTCGTGTGACAGTGGAAAGGCCACATGACGACAAAGTTTAAATGAACGTCGACCCGACCGTGTTCAGAGATGACACTAACATGAAAAACACTGGCCTACACAAAAAGGAGAATTACAAGACAAAGTTATAACCCAAAAGTACAAACACACCAGAACAAAGGGCTGCATGTGTTTTCCGACTCACAAGCACAGATTTTCCAAGGAAGAAACTTTGCTGTTCAATAGAAGTTTGTGTTGGGTTCACGACTGGTTGTGAAAATGGACACTGTGACCAGAATGCATTATTTAGGCTTCGTGCAAACAGAACCAAACAAGAAAGAATATGTATCTGTGTCACAAGTCGGATAGATGTCAACTCCATTAATGTATTTGAAGCAAGAAGGGGCCACGTACAGCTTAAGTACGGAACCTACCTTCAGGGTTAGACATACAGAATGTCCCATAGGTTCAGTCTCAGACGACAGCTAAGCTTTTAGGAGAAATATGGAAAATTGTAAAGAGGAAAACTTTGCAAATCATGAGTTTCCGATATAAAGTGTTTGAATTTTATTTTTACCTAAATCTAGCTGGTAAGGCGCTACACTCTTTACACTGTCAATAATAACACGTTACGGCGATGCTTTCAAGTTGACGTGACAGCAAAGGGGGATTTATTTATAGGGCAGCAGGATGTCTTTTCAGAGTAAGGAGAAGCGGTAGTGAAGGGAGGAACAGGTATTACAAGAAAGACGAAATAAACAAAACTAGGACAACGTCGACTGGCAAACTGTCATGTTACAGTACCTGGTCACAAGAGTCCGACACTGGCTTCTTTCCTGATCCAAAATGAACCCAGTTCACGTCCTCTAACCCAACTCCCTTAAAATCCCTTTGAAAGTTTTCTCCCAATGCTCCTAGCAAATGGGGGTCCCTTGGTGCTGAAGACGGATTTTTTCAGCGTGTACATAATTAAAATCTGTGGACACTTAAAACTAAATGCTGCTGCAAAAAAAAATAATTACAAATGGGAAACTGCAAAGAGGACCTAACCGAAACACGTGTTTGATAAAACCGCGGTTGATAGGGATGGCTCTTTTCCAGAGGACGCCGTGGTAAGATGACACCCGATTAACACTGGTAGTCTGAAATATCAGCAGTTTAATGAGCAAAATCTCTCCCTGTGAGATCACGAAGAATTCAGTGAAGGCAGCGTGTGCCCCATCCAAGACTCGAAGTAGATACTTCTAAATACAAGTCAATTCTGTCACGCTGAGCCCACCTGCTAATAGCATACAATTGTAAGGACAAAGATATATTTTAACACAGATTATCCAAGTCAGTTAATAGTCGATTGAACAATTCCCGCTACTCGTGAGTCTTTTTTTGTTCACGGCAACTTTTTTTTCCTGAAGAACAAAGTGGAAAGGCGGATCCACTTTGGTGAGGACTCTGGGCAAATAAAGTACGCTGAAATACTGAAACAGGAGCCCAGAGACAACGCGGTACATCGCTTACCTCTTTCCCAACAAAAAAGCTACGCGTTCCCAGACTCCACACGTACTCAACATGCTGCCTTTACATTCAAACAAACCAGTGAGAGGCACATCACAGCACGGAATTTACTTTATTTTATAAATTAAATAATTTGTATATAAACAATGAACTGAACTGAAAAAAATTCTGTACACAGACTTAGTCATGAGTTTCAGGCAAATCCATTCAGCCGATCACTTTTACCACGGATTCAAACAAACGGAGTTTTGCGCCACCCCACACATGAATATTCTATAGTGGTCTCTTTAATCAAGGTTTGAGGCTAAAATTCTATATATATTTATTATTGCTCCACGCATGCTACACGTCCAGAATTCCCATTCTCCCAACAATATTTGGCGTTATTCCCTCACCATTAACCGTAATAGCTTCTCAGAATTTTCTTCTCTTAATGTGACAGACCAAATGTTACAACCATATAAAAAGAGGTACTTGTACGTTTTTTTTAAAGATAGAACGTATAAATGCAAGAAGATTCTCAACTGACAGCCAGCAACCATTTCCGCAATTCGAACTTCTACTAACAGTAAGATCATTAATTTAATTCGTTTCTTTCTCTCTTTACCACGTGACCCTTTTTTGTGTGAAGTCTATTCAGCTTATTCTGCAGCTCGTTCTACGTATTTCTTTTTCGGCGCTACAGCCTGATTCGATGTGGCAGCTCCTTTGTTAAACAGACTACGGAACCTTGTGATGACTTGCAGCAGAATGGGTTGGCTGATTAGATCACGTATACAACATAAGATATAGAAAAACGCGGACAGTCAGTGCCCTGACCGGAATGGCGGCCCAAAATTCCCAGCGTTTCACGGCAGAACTCTGCGCGACCAACGATACCGACTTGTACTAGACACTATTTTGCCCCTCGAGTGTAACTAAAAACTTGCACGCATGCCACTTATGCATGCAAATATTTGCAGAATAAAAAGCACTCGTAACAAGCTGAAAGCGCATATATATATATATATATATATATATATATATATATATATATATATGTATTGAACATAAGCTATTATTTCTGTATGACGTCAGTCTACGGCTTGCTACACATCCAGCCTGAAATTGTTATTTTTAAAGGTCACCTTAAAATTCATACTTGTTATGTAGCGTATATGTTATGAACGATTATTAGGGTGATTACAGAATTAGAGGCAGGAGGAAAACCACGTAACTCCTCAGTTAATTTAATCGGTCTCCGGGCCAAAATCTGAACTTGGGACCTCCCGAACGCGAAGCGGGAATGCTAACCACTCTGCTGCAGCATTACATTCCGAGTCACTGCGTCTCGCCAAACACCTACACGACACATAATTGTTTAATTATGTTTATTTATTTTGCAAACGCCGTCGCCCCGGGCCTGCCTCCCGGAGGCACACCCAACGTGTCTGCACGGTACAATGCGCAAAGCACTTTGACGCACACCGTCCATCTCATGCTTGAGGTGGAATTAATGCGAAAAGAGAAGAACATAAAAACGTATTTACATTGCCACGGCTCTGACATCACATAACGACCACTCCCCTCGGGCAATATGAAATACGGATACTCACCCCCTGGTGCCCATTACGATGGCGTACGGGCAGGCACAGGTCACGAGCGTCTAGCAAATTACTGATCAAACATAATATTTATTGTACAACGTTAATGATTTCGGGCTGAAAACATCTGTAAAATGCCGATTAACAAGTCTTCGATAATTAGTTTGTCTCCGACCGGTTCTTGACATTCGGGGTTTTACAGCGGTGATAAAAATGGCTGACTTCTAGGATACTGCGACGTGTAGCCCAATAGAAGTTTATAAATGTTTCAGAACATCGCCCTGATGATGGAGGCAGCAAACACCTCTGAAAAGTTGGTAAACTTACACCAGACTACACGGCTCAACAACCCAGAAGACAGCCATCTTCAATCTCACCGCCGTGGAAACCTCAAATCCTAATTAGCAGGGCTGTGGAGTCGGAGTCGAAGCCGGAGATTTTACTACCGACTCCACAGCCCTGATTATTAGGTCCGTTTATAAAATACGCAAGTCATGTGTTATAGGATCTTTGCAAAAATGCCGCTGATTACGAGAGAAATAATTCATGACAGCATTATCCATTAACTCAAGTGTGCACCAACAGTTCTTTATATTTTAAGCGTAATTTACAATAAGTGTTAATTGATTCTGGGAACAATTTGTTATTCATCCAACAAGTCATTTCTATTTAGGGCCATAAATAGAAAGTTATAACCCCTTCACGTGATTTGGTTTCCTCAACGGTGAAACTGAAAGATAATTATACACAGGTAGATAAAAGACAGTAGACAAACGTCATACGTAAACGAAACGGATAATTCATTTTAACTTAGAGCAATTTATACAAAGCAACGAAATGAAGCACATGGTTAAAATATGCCCTCTATATTTGGCCAAATACAAAAGTAAACACGGCTGACAGAAATGTTTGGGTGTTACAATAAAACAGTCGGAACGGTAACCAGGACGTCTCTTTGTAATATAATGAAAACGGACCGCAGGCCACAGATTGATAGAAATAATACGGACCCATATTCTGTACCGGAAACCGTGGGGTACAATTATTTTGGTTACGAATAGAAATTTAATTTTTCACTGTTGTACAGAGTGGTAAAACGTTCAAACATCGACGATTTAAACGTAACTTGTAAACAGAGTAATTGTTTTATATATAAAAAATAAATATGATAGATTTTGCACGTGTAGCGTACACATGCTGACAAGTTTTCGCTGTTTCTACCCCGAGATTTTCAATTCGCAAATGCTGTTTATGAAAGCTGTCATAGGAGACAGGCTGTGCTATCAAAAAATGACCTTTGGCATTTTGAATGGCTCCAGGATTGTCAGAAATGCCTAGGGCTAATTACGTTTTCGTAAACTGAGTGTCTGGATATCTATAGCTAGGTGATAAAATCAGAACAATCCTTCATGTGACTGCGTGATCCTAGCTGGAGACTCCATTGCATGTAAGATGTCCGTTACTATTATCCGATTTTTTTCAAAATGTTGTTAAAACCCCAGCATGAAATTTAATGAAAAACCATTGATCAGTTCTCGCAGTGTTACATGGGACAGAGAGACAGATTGTCGATAAAAAGAAATCAGGTACGAAAATGTTAGTTCCACTTTTACATTGTTCGCACAGAAAATGATTCGTTCGTTCTAGTGTATAATGATTTTCTGTGCACACAACGAAGAAATTATATTTTGGACCGTAGTACTGATCAGAGAATGTGCAAAGCGTGTCATACTACTTCCTCCCGCCCATTCTGTAAGACGCAAAGACAGTGACTATAACAATAGAAGCTATTCAAAATCGTGCGCCATGGAGTGTGTGATTTGGTTAGTTCGTAACAGAGCTTCGAAACCAATGATGTACGTCAAATCAGAACCACTCCCGTTATTAACCAAATAATCACAAGGTGATAGGTGTGCCACATTCAGAATAGAGGCACACCACGAAGTGAATATGTGACATAGCAGACGTTACACCCTGAGGACAATAACACAAGCTGGTGCTTTAAACCCAGGGGATGCTGAGGCATCGTGGTTAATTTACAGCACCAATCTTGATTACGAGGCCACGGTCACCAGTGAGTCTATCTCTTCACATTGTACAGGATATCTGTTTACGATCTCTGAACGGATTATTTTAATACTCAACAGTAATAACAGATCTGTTGACCACGCAAACATTTAGGACTTCTCTGTTCGTCTGTTACGTGTGTAAGTACGCACGTACTCCACAGCTAGATAAATGCCAAACGTACTTTCAGGAAATCTGATAACAGTTTTGCTACAATTCTGATTATGATCGAAAGCAACAGGATGGGATTTGCATGACGACAAAAAAGAGTTTTATACGTCGAAGTGGCTAGGCGGCGGGGGAGGGCATTCCCGCGTGGGGTCAGAAGGTTAAGGGTCAAAGAGTGGTGAAAGCTTCAGAATTATTACGCTGTGCAAAAATTTCAAAACTTGATGGAAATAGTTTCGCGACAAGGGTTCAGCACAAAGTTCACAAACTGAAATAAGGGGGAGACTAATTTGTCTGAGCTCACCACACACAAGGACTACGGAGAAATAAATATCTCCAATGCAAGTGTTTGATGAAGTAAATCTTTATCTACCAACTCTCAAAACTTTTGATTAATTTTAGTTTTAGAAATTACCGGACAACGTGCATAATTTATATTGTTACCGATTTAATCAAGAAGACTTTCAGAACTAGGCGTTTAGAACTAACAAATAAGAACTTAAAAAAATTGCAAACTGACAAGTTTAACCACTTATAGTCCTATAGAAATATTATTATGGTGGTTCGATCAATGCGGATTGGGTCACGTAGCACGCATGTAAGAGATGAGATGTGCAATAAATGTTAGTCAGTAAACTGGAAGGTAAGGGGACAACTTTGAAGAATATGGGAACGATGATATACAATATTAAAACGGCTCATAAGTAACGAGGATAGGAATGTGTTGATAGGGTTCAAACCCATCAGGTAAATGGCAGGGCCCTGTGACCACGAAATATTGAACGTTCGGGTTCCATAATTCACTATCAGCTTCTGGAAAGTAATCTAATTCACAAAATTGCGTTATCTCCATATTTAAAAACTTAATTGGAAAAGAATTAAAAGCGATTAGGATTCTTTTAAAAAGAAAAGTAGGTTTTGTATCTGTCAAAAGTTGTGTCTCAGTATTCTTAAAGGCAGAAAATATGTCGTCTGTACTCACATTACTTATGTCACTAAAATTAAACGGTGTTACTGGTGCCAGGATGATAAATGCACCGTACGGGACTATCCGATTCAATGCTCACAACAAACAAACACTTTTATACTAATTCAATCTAATTTCAGAGAGTGAACAAGTCAATAAAAACCGAAAGCATGTTGGACAGAAGTTAAATTGCTGAAGTTACGACGTGTTTCCTAGGGGAACAAACACTGTGGAAAGTGGACAGACCGTACACTATGATCAATTTGGAGTCAGTTATTTCATCTGCCGTGACGGGCAGTTATGTCTCTGAGTCCTTCAAAGTGTATAGGCCTATTGTACATTTCACATCTGTTTTTAAATTGTTTCTGCTTCATTCGAACGAACCGAAATAAATTAACATCTGCCAGGAAGGTTTTGTTTGTAAGATTAATTTTGCGTCGGGGACTGCACTAAACCTTGTCGGGATAATTCTGGTTATTCAGCGTCAGCGAGCTGCAAACGTACATAACGGCTTTTAAATGGAGTATAGGACGCGCTTTTGCAACTGCGTGTGTTAATGTGCGATCTTCGTCAATTGCCAAGGTGCTTTGTAAATAGTTATTTGTAAAGCGTGTTGAAGGAAACTGTAATGGGCAGGAGCATGACCCAAAACCCCAAATTCTAACAGTAGTGTAGAAAAGAAGACCACTAGTTTAGTCTATTTTTGGAGTGGCAAAAATTAATCCTCATAAAATTTATCGTATTGTAAAAATTAGTAGGTGACATAAATAACGATTTATTAGGCTATATAACTTTCGTGAAAGAAGCTATGAAGGTGCTAATTTTCGAAATAAAAACAGAATTATTTATAAGTTGTTATAACGTATAACAACTTATAAATAAGACCCCTCATGTAATTCTCTCCATTCTTCTGTAACACCCTGTTCTTAATGTTCGAATAATCATTTCAATCAATTGTTCGCAAATGCCTTCATCATTTGTGTTTCCTTTACAGTACGGAGGCCAAATTTCAGTTCCATATTAAACTTAAGGTAAAATTGTTGTTATGTATATTTTAATATTAATGTTTCCGGTTAGGAAACTGGATACTGTAAGATTTAAACTGAATAATAAGTAACATTTCGGAATTTAACATTCTCGTAACTTATTAGAGAATTAGTTTGATTCGTTAATGTTGTCTCCAAATATGTAAACTCTGCCATATTTCTGAAGGATTTATTACAGCATGTTTTATAAAAAATATGAACAAAAACTGAACTGAATTAATTTCAATTTTCGGGCAATTTTATTGTTGCACATGTCAAAGGCTGCTTCATGTACCTCATTATTCTTTTGCAAAACAGTCCTCTAACCAAATGCTCTGTTTGGGAATTTGATGGTGCTTGAATAAGTACTTCATCCCATTGTCGCAGAGTTCAGTACTGAGCGAAGTGAACGTGTTTGAAGTTGAAGTGCCAGGTTTCGACTGCCAGCACATACTACTCGAGAGGTGACGAAAAACATCAGCGCTCTTCGCTGAAACGTATTCTGCTCTCAACACAAAATTTTTCGCATCTTCATATAAAATGTTAAATGTTTAACAGAAAACCATTTCTCATATTCTGTATTTTAACTTAAGGATTAAAGATTCACGTTTTTTTTTGCATAAAATTGCGTATATCTATGTTTAGACGCAATAACGAAGAAAATACTATTCAGAGTCTAAAGGAGAGATCCTGGCCGTCATCGGAAAAAATGTCTAACTCGTAGGTACCATTATCTGTGAAATAATATAACCAAAAGCAAGAAGTCATACTCTCCATTCAATTACAGACACCAGACCATCGTAGTTTGGAAAAAAACAGAAGTTTCTAAGACCACTTTCAATTAGAATTAATTTTGAGAGGTTAATGGAAGAATGTGTAAAAGAGTAAACTTTGATTTTTGTAAAATTCGCATATAACAAACAATGGTTTGTTTTAAATTATTATTAGATTAACAAAGACATGCTATCCTCTTGCATTTTACTCCTTTCCTCGCCTCATACTGTACATTTTCTGTGCATTTTGAGTTGCCGTTTGTTCACACTGACCTGATTACTCTTGCCACAACGTTAGCACGTGGCAATTCTCCACTGCCCACACCCTGAATTCTGTCCGGTTTGTACGAACACCAGATGTGTAAGTAAACCAATAATACGAAGTGCACTGCTGAATAATTTGTGTGTGAAGACTTGCATATGGAACCGAACGAAACTACACGTAAAATCAATTTCATTGGCGTCCCCAAGAACGCATAGATGCAATGCAAATAGTGTCGAATCTGGGGTGTGCAGCGTTTAAATTAATACTAGGCACAAAATTAAATAGTAAATAATGAGGAAGCACTGCATAAATGTGCAATTTTAGTAATCATTGCGTAGCGTAACGTTCAGACCATAAATATTAATTTTCCTCATCCCACAACCAAACTTATCAAAACACTGAAAATAGAAAGACATTAAAAGCGAGTTAAAAGGCAACATCGACATTATTCAGAATAATTTTCGGAATCAATATTTTATGAGACACCAAAGATGCCGTCAGGATATATTAATTCATTTTAAAATCTCAATAATAATTCATTTACATCTAATGATATCATAATCTAAGAGAGAGGCACATAAACAGCTAATAATTGCTGAACTGAACAAACAACAAATGATTAAAGACAATTTTAACAACTACTGCAAAATATAATGCACGGGTTAAAGATGAAGAAGCGAATTGTGTAAGAATACTCACGATTTGTGTCGTACTTAATGCCATTCAGTTCTTCAAAACACGGCAGGGTTGCTAGCGTGCCAGCCTGTGTCTCCGGCCAGCAGAGGAGTGTGTCGTAAGAGGGTGGACAGAAGATCGACCCTCCTTCGCCGCTGTCATCAGACTCCAGTCCTTTCAACAAGCATTCCACTTCTTTGTGCACGCTCGTGTTGTCTGCAAATCCTTTCAGACTGTTTTCCTCAATATTATCCATCGTAACACCGTCAAAGTCACTCATCTTAAATCCGGAGATCCTAACACTGAAATCACTTTCAAAATTTCACTTGCAAATTCACGATTTTACTGTGTTGGTAAGCCATTATACATTTTTAATGAGATTCGTAATATTAACCTATACCTATAAGCCTATCTATAATCCTGATATTCTGACACGAATATCACTTTTAGCATATCACTCGCAAATACATTTAAAAAAGTTTGCTTTGTTTTGCAGTTCGGCTGCTGTACACTTTGAAGCAGACTACATTGTCTGTCCGTCACTTCACATTTTCAGTTTCTGAACATGAATACTCAGTTGTCTTGAGGGTTGGAGTTTCAAATATGTAATTTAATTTATTACATAAAATACGTAACAAAATCAACTATGTTGTGTTTTACAAAAAAACATTCACTAATAACTCTTACGATATTTGTTTGTGCTACATTTTCTGACATGTCTCATAATCTTTCAGAGTATAAAGAATTCATCGAGTTGGTAAATATCCTCGAAGTGATATGTAAAATCCTCAGCAGTGCGCATGTGACAATCAGACACTGAAGACTTGCCAAATTTTGAATCTGTTAGCAATCTCCTGCTACTGGGCTCACGAGTCTGCAAGTTATCCTGATACCAGAGACACTAGACAGACCCAAGGCTTCTGTTTCACCGTTGTTATCAGCAGAATGTTTGCTAGCTCCTAGCTCCTTCGCCTGTAACACAATAGAAACACATCGCA
Organism: Zootermopsis nevadensis; assembly: GCF_977971745.1. Classification (NCBI taxonomy): domain Eukaryota; kingdom Metazoa; phylum Arthropoda; class Insecta; order Blattodea; family Termopsidae; genus Zootermopsis; species Zootermopsis nevadensis. Next base: position 13,357,516 of record NW_028259160.1, read on the forward strand.
CCTTGTAGTCAGTATTTTATAATTCACGCAGGACGAAATTAAGCCCATTTAAGAGGACAGACGAAATTGTTTAATAACCTGAGTTGTGCAAATAACACATGAATATGGTACATTGTGTAAGAGTGTCTTATCTGACGTTTATCTTGTACTAAATTTAGAGTATATGGTCGACCCATAAAAGCTACAGAAACTCTACGAAGGAATTACTAACTTGAAAATTACGTAAAGCGGTAAAGCATCTAACTTGTATTATGGAGGAAGTTGATAGGAATTTTTACATCGACTGTCCAGATTATGGAGACTTGTATCTTCCCCAGTCACTCTGTACATAATGGTATAACAACAATTTGAAACAGACTGTTCTTACACGTTTTGACAACGATTAGGAAGAAGCCAAGTTCAACCCTAATCTACAGTTTAGTTTCACCACGGTTGATTCTAAGACTTTATCGTAGCACATATATATATATATATATATATATATATATATACACACACACACACACACACACACACACACACACACACAACGATTAGTTTGTGAGAGTTACGGGGATCAAATGGGACGAAAAAGTGATTATGTACGGTAATCAGAAATAAATCGGCAGAAATTCGTATACAAAACATTAACACGGTTCTCGGACTGATTCAAAACCCGCATCTTCAACAAACTAAGCGAGATAAAAAGTTACGCATATTTGCACGTGTTTTCTATTTAAAGAAAACTTGTCATAACAATTGACATAAAATTTTTAAAAACCAATAATAATTTAATTTGTTGACAGATGACGTGACCTTTATTTCACTGAGCTTATCAAATAAAAATGAACATGACCTCCTTCTGGAAACCCTGATGATGGAGGCAGCACGATCCTCGGTTACGTCGGTAAACTGCTCCTAGACTATACGGCGCTATAATCCAGAAGACCGCCATCTTCACACTCGGCGCCGAAATTCTTACAGATATAAAATGCAATGTAAAAAAAATGCTTCTGAGCGAGATATCTCGTGTGTAGCATAGAATGTCAACTGTGCATACAAACACCAGCTTACAGGTTTCTACGTGCACAATAAATAACTCGGGTACATCCATGTTAAAGCCTCAGGCGCTGCGTAGATGGATTTCTGTGCATTTATTAGAAACACATATTGAAGCATACTATTAAAATTAATATATTATCAAAACAAAATGTCACGATCACGTTACGAGACTCAAAATTTGCCGCAGCATCCATCTAAGTCTCTTCGTGCCACACAGATTGGCATCTCACTGTAAGACCCGGGTTCAGTACTGAGCAACTTCAAGTAAGATTCATGGCGGATGAAGTGACACTGAAGCAGGGTTTCTCCCAGTTTTCTTCCTGCTAATTATCATTCCAGAAATGTTCCATACTCATCTATCACCGCCCCACGAGGTGTGCGATAGCTCTGACCAAAGCAGCACATCATAAATCACGGGATTTATCTCTAACCTAGAACTTTGCTGCTCTCGAAGTAAGGTAATTGTTGTCACCATCACGTCTACGTCGAGACGTTGCGAATGGTTTTACGTTTTCCGACTAAACTTTCTTAACTTCGTCGTCATCCGTGTATTAAATTACTAATGGTATTCTTTTGACAATGATGTGGACATTGCTAACAAAGTAGCTAAAATTATACGAACTTTAGGCATTAAATAAACATGTTCGTCCAGTAAACTACAGCCTCAGTTCTTTTGAATAAAAATATCAGGTTATTCTGAGCGAGTCTAAAATCAGAATTTAGCAATAAGTGCACAGTTATTTAAAAATTAGCTTATGTTATAACACTACACCTTCGATTACGAAAACAAAATATAATGCAATGAAATAAAATTAAACACTGTGGACAAAGACTAATCAAATGTTATATTTTTGTTTATAATTACTTAAAAACCTACACAAACGCTTGCGTCCGCCCGTCGGCTAGAAGTAATTAATATCTCTTTCTCGATCAAGTAGTGTTGTTCTCAAAGAGTATGTTATATATCCAATAATTCTAATAATGTTTCAACCAAATTCTTAACTCAAGTTACGTGCAATGTAAATATCATATGAGGACACATTCCTGTTTATTGGATTAAAATTGTGAATTTTAACGGCAACAAATCAGAAGACAGGAATCATCATAATCGGCACAGTGGCAACCTGAAATCTCACTTAGATCACTTACTCCTCATACGAGGTGCGATCGGAAATTTTTCAGACTGTGTCAATAGAGGGCGAACCGGATTTAGTACGAGCTTCTGCCGCTAGGAGGTGCGGCCTACATTCATAGTGAATCAGTGTGCCAGCCGGCATTATCGAATTAGCATTTGTTTCTTAGTTACGGGCGTTTTGGTAGTGCATTACACCGACCCTCCTGCGATTTCGGAATTTCGTGTGCATCATATTTTGCCAAAGACTCGCAAAAACGGCTACGGAAACCTATGAAATGCTAAAGCAAGCATTTGGGGAGTCCGCAATGGGTCGTGCACAAAAGTTTGTGTGGCATTCACGTTGTGTTTACTCCCAGGGGAACTACTTCGAGGGTGATGGATGAATTTAATACCTGAGATAAGTGTACGGGTTTTTATACGCGCAATCTGGAAACTTTCCGATCGCACCTCGTACATTACTATCCCACCATGTAGCAAATGACAGTATACAGCCCATGGAACTGGTTCTCTGTAGTCAAAGAACCGAATCAACATTAATTAATTCAGGAATCGCTGAGTGTTGTTTGCTTTACTACCGTACTGCGTAAGTACCAGTAAATATACATGTTATTGCAGTTTTGCACTTACTCTCTGGCTACAGTAAGTCATAAATACCAAGAAATTTCGCCCAGCAGAGCGTGTAAACCAAAGTGCTTTGTTGACAAGGAATTTAATCGAGCGAGTGTAGTAAACAGAAGTCATATGTACTGTGCGCTTTTAATGATACTTCAAGATGCATTTCTATTTTATGATAAGAGGAGGAACTTCGCTTTCATGTAGGCGCCACTGAGTTATAACGAGGATTGCACTGCGCAAGAGAAGATGCGAGACAATGATATGACGATCTACGAGGACACAGTCCAACCAATGTTCAACGCCTTCGAATTTTAATGTTATGTAACCGTTACACTCACTTAAAAAAATTAGAATTGGTAACTTTCCTTTGTCTATCTGTTTGTTTACTTACTTGCCCTTCATTATATTCCGTGCCGTAATTTCTGAACGTAACTGTACTTTATTACAGCCCTTATACAAAGGCCAAGTACAATCAAACCAGCAAATGGCTCTTAGTCGGTTAATGCACGGAACAAGTCTGTCCAAGTCAATGAACATATAAATAGATGAATAAACAGTGTGGTAAGCCAATTAGAGTCCAAGGTTCAACGCCAAAGAACAACAAAGGACAAGAATCTATTGCAGTTCCAACTTCAGGAATAGCATCGGAGGAGGTGGACTGGATTCATCCGACTCGGGATAAGGCCCAGTGGCGGGATCTTGTGAACACGATATGTAATCTTCTGGTTGTATTAAAGAATAATTTCTTGGCTAACCTGAGCGACAACGACGTTCCATGGACGATATAAAGTTTTGTATGCTTATCACGACATCATTTACAGAAGTGAGAAGTTACTAACAGCTTTCGGAATCTCCATTCGCTGCAGGATGTGTCGTTAAATTGGCACTAGAAGTCACTCATGTTTACTCTAAGTTTTAAACTACAATCGCCCGTTCCCTTGATACCTCGAAATGTGCCGAATCAGTTCAAAACGAGCGACTGCATTCCCATTTCAAAACGAAATTACAGGTCTAGTACGTTATTTAAATTTCATTATTATTTTACGGGACACTGAAAATATGTGTAATAATGGACCAAAATTAAATTAACCTAACTTTTCATATACATCCCCAATACCAAATTTAATCTTAATCCATAGGCTAGAATGAAACGGGAGATAAAACTCCGAACAGACAGGTCGAAAGAAATGCAATTTAAATAGATACATCTCCGTGAAGCACATAAAATGCTCATAAATACTAATTTATCTTTCAAGGTCAAGCGACGAGAATACAGTAGATATTTTGTGTTCTAATGTAGACACCAATCAGAAATTGGTCTCCTTGTTCGGTCAATTTCTGTACCCATGTTAAATATCTGAGATTCGGACAGGCTTATCAGAAGGCTTGTTCTAAACTCTGAATCAAAAACTGTCCTTCTGTGGGAATCATTACAAATTTTGAACAAAGGAGAGTTAGTACAATATACCTACATAGCTATTGTTAACATTTAACCCGTGAGAGAAATGTCCCCATCTACGCGTAAATTTCAGTGTGAAATTCAAACGCCTGCTTAAAGTAGTGCATGTTTTTATAGTAATTCATCATTGTAAGTCAAATTCGAACAGGCGCGCTCATAAAGTGAATAATACTCCTTTGTTTCCCTTTGCATCAAAGACTTATCTGCTAGCGAAACTAATTTTCCTCTATCCTTGACTATATATTATTCACGTCCTTAACTTAATAAAGTGTGAATATTGCTAGGGTAACTTTTCAGCTTGCACGTTTATCGTCAATGAACTCTGTTCTGTTTGTTCCTTTATTTCTGACTCAGCTACAAATGCACAGTTCAGCGGAAAATTTCTAAATCACATTTGTATCTTCTATGAAATCAGGCAGAGAAACACATGACAATGCTACCAACACGAACGTTATATGTAACAATACACACTCCTTTAATGTAATGTGTCTCTTGTATTCAGTACTTTCGTAACCTATTATTCTGCGTGTATATTGTCTAATGAAGAATAACAATCATACCTACGTAGCAAAACAGAGTGTTCTAGAATAACGGCTAATATAACAGTTCTTAGCTGAGTGTTGTAATGTTTACTTAAAAAGCAAGTATTTGAAAGGCGATAATATTATTCTGAGACACTCTATAGCCTATATAAATGAAAGGGGTATGGTTGAATAAACTGCACGTGCGTTATGATGAGCAATACTCATTATAAACTCATTATTCAGTAACTCTAAGATAAACAAAACTTATTTTGGTACATTAATTTCCTGAGAAATGTTAACTAAAGTCACAGTTCCTTTAAACATCGTAATTAACTGTTAATATTAATGGTACATTAAAATCAAAATTCATATAAAAATGTAATGAAGTTAACCCTCCAAGCTCAGTGTTAACTGTATGTACCACCTGCTCTAACAGTTCATTTTGTACATATAGATTTAATATGATTTTCACTTTAAATAAGAATTGTTTCCTTGATGATCATTAACCAAATTACCTTTGTAATAGAAAAGAGTTGTGTTTTCTTCGCGGTACAGGTTGAATTCTTAAGTTTTATTTTACGATCCTTGGCAACCGTTTATCTGACTGACCAAGAAGCAATTAATTAAGAAAGAAGGAACACGTTCACTAATTAATCCCTGGTACAGTTTATTTCACAACCATACCAAATGTGATCCCCTTGGTAGTCATACCGTGTAGTATTGTAGGCTTTTACCAGCATTTCGGAGGAATATATCGCATCCATCTTCAGTACTCAATATCGGAAAATATAAAACTTTTATTAAAATACACGATGTCGCAAAAAGGCTTATACACACAAAGTTAATATTCCGTATTATAATGGGTTTATATATGTTTGGTACACCTTGTATAAACTTTACAATATTTTAAGACGATCACTTTTTCTTCTTGAATTTATTTGCTTTTCTATTAGTTTTTCTTTCGCTCACTTTTTTTTTCATTTGATTCTTTCTCCCCTTAATACTCGTTTCTTCCTTCAATTCTGCTACCAGAGCTCATTCTGCAAGCACGGCCAAGCCAGATTTGTTAACTCTCCTATTATCGTGTTCTCGTCGCAAAGTCACCCTTGTCATTAACTGATGCAACATCATTAATGATGCTTGAATTGTGTCTTTGCTCCTTCCTATTAAACCCTGTTTTCCGCTCAGTGTGACAGTTAACACTGTCTTTGCCTTTGAAGCTACTGGCTCTCACGCAGTCCCGTGTAGCGTTTCCTTCTGAACAAGCTCCTTTTCAATATAAAATAAAGCGAGCAGGATGTCTCAAACTGGGTACGTAATTTATCTTACTTTGTCACTCAGTATTCTCATCCATTACAACGTTAATTTCACTGTCGTATTACATACATTTCTCCCCTGATGCATTCCTTCACATCTTCCGTCTTTGCTAGTGCATTCAGTGTAAGCCACGAAACATCGCGAAAGCAGATCCAGAGCTGCTTTTCTATCTTTCGCTTCCTGACACCCCCTTTCAACAGGATATCGCTTCTGGAGAGTCTTTCTACACAGGAAGCAACCTCGTAACTTCGAGTTAATTATACATGAAGGCGTGCAATATTCTTACCAAATTCCCCCGGCAACGCGAGCTTATCAGTCAGTATCAACAGTGCATCCTGTTGCAATTAATACGGGAACAAGGCATAGCAAACCGCATGTCAGAGCTGACGTCTACACATAATTCTACCACAGCTACTTGCAAGTTAATCGCCAAATTCCTGTAATGGGACACTGCCCCTGTACGTATGGTCAACTCTCTTGGGGTCTAATGGGGCGGGGGCGGTCTCGCCTATGGGGGCTACACGGGGATTCCATGGAAGGAGGATGCAAAGGCCCGTGGAGAAGAAACCATTACTTTCTACAAACCATATGGATACGTTTACACAACGTCAACTTCCTATAGACTGTCCCCCCAAAATATTCTCATTAATTTTGACTTCGTAACTAACACCACGCAGCATCTAATATCACTCTTGTCTGTAGGTTTTCACGGCTGGAGTTAAATGTAAAATTTCTACCTGCGGCGATAAGCCACGTCGAATGTTGAAAATTGTAGAGTGTTCCACCAAAAACCACAGTTTTCATCTTCAGGGATGCATTTGGAAGCCTTATATAGAGCATGCAGTAGATGGAGAACCCGATTTGATGATGATGATGATGATGATTGATGAAGCAGAAAATCGTGCTACTGCCTACCCTACATAAGACTTCTAAAATCGCCAAACCATTACATACTCACCCTGAAAATGACAATTTTAATGTTTGCCGAAACGTTGGATAGTTTTCGACATTCGACGATGCTCATCCTCCAAAACCGAAGTTGTGAGGTTTTCTTGTTACTGCTGCTTGCATTAATCTGAGTTGTTTCTACTTTTATTCTATTTCTATTCCATGTTAATGGAAGTGTTTATAATTTTTCTATTTTATATAGGCCTGTTTACAGCACACCCCCTTTCTCTCTAATTTGTATAGGATGAGGGCATTAGACGACGCAGACGGGGGGAGGGGAGGGGGGAACGAGACCTTACCATTTATTCCAGTTAACGCGAGGAAATTCTCGTTACACCAACTGTAATGCAAATTACAGATTTAAACAACTTCACTGCTTATGGACTGCAGCAGATCAATAAAAGTTGCTCTTTTCTAGTTTATTCGGAACGAGCTCCGAAAGACTAAATATGGCCTATACGTTCTCATATTTATGGCTAAATTTGTTCAAGGACAAGTAGTTGTGACACTTTTGCACTCGTCAAGTCTTTACCACTTCTTACGTTTACTTACATGCTTCATATCTTCTTGGAAATACGAAGGAAAATAATAACCAATTTCGGAGGTCAGTTCGAATACATTACAAAACAGCAACTAACGACTATAGTATCACTAATACAATGTGACATTTTGTTGTCATGTGTATTAATTGGTTAATATATGTTTAAAATAAATAAAAATTGACATTACGACAGGACACCATGCATCTTTGTCAGAAAATAATAACTTAAAATCTCTCACTACGCTATGATAAGTTAAAATCAGACTCAATATCACGAAAACGGCAACATTTTGATGTCCAGTAATACACCGAGGATGAAAAATAACAATTTAAACTATTATTAAAAAAACATGTATTCAGTGGCAAGTTGCCTTTATGTATAAATGTCCTCTATAATCATGCAATTTTAGATAATCTCCTTGCTGTTACGTTTATGTATTTGTTATTGTGTTCTTCTAGTGTGCCGTATCTGAATTGGCCTTCAGGCTGTTGATGCAGCCCGCAAATCATAAAGAATTAAACTACAAACATTAAATTATACACCTCATGACTTTAAACAACAAACTTGAACACTTTGCATATAATAACGATAATTTATTAAGAATTACTACAGATAATGTCACGCTGTTAGTGGTTTTGACGTAAACTAATTAATTTTTTTTACTGGCAATAAATTATAGTTAAAGGCTATAAACAGATCGTCTTATACACTATCCTTTACTTTGAAACATTACGAATGGGACAATCTGTTAATCTAATATACTACAGAAATTCACGGACACACTCGTAGCATGTAATGTAATAGGAAACAATTCAGAAGCCTCGAAGAAGTTTCATAAGTGGGCCACTATAAGACCGACAGTTCTATAACCTTTCAAGAACCAGTGGTAACTATATGTACCACCTGCTTCACACAGTTAATAACCCTGCGTTTGTATGTATGGGTTTCGTATTGTTCTCAGTGTAAACAGGGATTATTTCCTTAAACAGCGTCAACCAGTTGTCTTTTGTAATGGTGAAGTGTTGTGTTTTCTTCGCGGTACGGACTAAATTCTTAAATAATATTTAGACGAGCTTCGGTTTCAAAAGATTAATAAAATTTACCAAAAATAATAACCTATACGACTTTATTATTAAAATGGAATAATGAATTGAATAAATTACTATCTTTTCCGATAAAATCTCCGATATGTCTGGTCCAACTATTTTTTACCTGACATGAATTGTTATCATAATAAAACGTAAACGGTAAAAAAATATTTCCTAAAGAAAATAGTTAATTTGTCACATTTAAAATTACTGAACGCCTCGATTTTTGTATTTCGTAAGAAAAATTCCTGAATATAAATGTTTGCGGACCGTATTAAATGACCCTGCTGGTTGAATGCGGCCCGCGGGCCGTATTTTAGTGAGGCCGGCATTCAATGACCTAAGTCTCATCAGTTGTTTGCTCGACACAGAGCTATTCCCAGATATTGAATTAGCTTCTAGCGAAATATAAGCACAAACATTTATTTTATATTACCGAAAAATTGAATTTAAATAGAATAATTGATTGTGTTACGGAGCCGCAGTTCATAGGAGTGGTAGAACAAATCGCTCTTTGAAGGTAATTTCATTTGTGTGAATGTACGTTGTAAATTTACACAATATTTCAAGGAATACAGAAGATTAGGGAAATGAAAAATGTAATAACCGAGAATGGAATTGAATACGAAACGAATACGGACAGAGAAGAAAGAAAAACTTCTCGAAGTCTCAACAGTTACTTAGTGTACAGGGGAAACAGTACTGCGATAAACAGGTGATACTCCACTTATGTAACGACGCTTTTAAATCACATGTGTAGGTAGTGTCGAATGGAAAAGTAAATGTGGATGATTACAAACAAAAGTAACATGAAGGGAAGTAGCAGTGGCCTATTTTAAGATACCATTCTAGCATTTGTCTAGAGAGAATGAAAAAATTAAAACACGAGAAACCTTATTTTGTCAAACCCTGGACTTCAGAATACTCGCTTTTGATCTCAGAAATAACTGAACAGGTACTGGGAAAGCCGTGCCTTCTGTACATGTCATTGAATATTTAAAGTTCCAACTCACTTACATGAAATATTATCTTCTATTTGCATTATTAATTTGGTTTGCTAAGGGTGAGGGTAGCTGCCATGCTGGCAGCCCACGGCATTTTAATCCAGCGAGTCCAAAACGGAGACCCAGCGAAACAAAGGGTAACAGACACTACTGAAATCAAGATCAGTTGATACAAACTGACCATAAAATCAAATTATTAACGAAGTATACAACTAAATAAGTAAATAACTAACTAACTGATTAAGTAAGCAAATTAACCAGGTAACTAAGTAAGTAAATGAGCTATTACTTCACTAACTAGTAACTATGTAGTTAAGAAATCAACTAACTAAGAATGTAACCAATTAAATGAAGAAAATAATAATAATAATAGGAATATCACTTATGAAATTTCGTGACGGTTCGAAACATGTGTTCCTTTTACCAGTGAACGAATTCAGACATCAATAAATGGCGACGCTCTTGGGAAGGTGCCAGTGCAAATATTTGCACTGGGATGCGGCACATGTGTAAGGGAGGTTGCCGTGCTGCTGCGATGGAGTTTAAAAGCTCCGCTAAGGAAACATTTATATAGTGGTACCTACTTTATGTACATTCTGTAGAATTTACGTCATTTCATTGTTCAATATCTCGAGTGCCTTCTTGCCAGATCCTACACACAACTGAAGAAAAGGTAACATCCTTAGAACTCCATAACAATATTCTACATACATAATTAGGTCATAAACATCTGTATGCTCTCTCATGTTCCATCGTCATAATTTTTTAAAGATAATATTGATGGCATTAGGTCAAATGGACATGTCAACAAAATTATATTTACAGGATACCGCATTTTGACTGACGGTCTAGATTTAGTGTGCTATAACTCAGTCTTTATGCTGTAATTCATTTTGATTCATGCTCCTCGCGAGCATCCTTGGCGAAATACCATCCGCGTAATGCTCTTGACGAGGGCGGCATGGACATCAGGGCGCGCTGCAATGCAAACTGTGAAGACTGTACACACATCGCGCTGTCACTTAAGGTTTAACAATGTACAGTCGCGTGCTAAAGAAAACGCACAACAATTTTTACGGTATGACACTCGAAGGTTATAAAAAAATAATGGCGTTTTGTGTTTCATAGCAGTGCAATAAAACCAGAGTATCGGGTTTCCGAAATTTGAGACACACAGACTATTAATGAACAGCTCACATACGACGCAAAGCTAGCCGATCTTTTGACTTTATACAAAATCGTGCTAACACCTCCCATTCCAAAATGTTACAGAGATTAAGAATTCAAATTTAAAATGTATTCGTTTCATTACGTTATGTGACTTCATTATTTGTATGCATGTATGCAGATTTATTACTGAAAAAAATTGTAGTCTTCTGAGTTGTAACGTAGTGCTGACATGTGGGTACATACCAACGTTTCGGAGGAACATAATGCCTCTATCTTCAGAACTGAATCCCTAGTTATCTACAAACAAATCCACACCGTGTTACAACCCGTAAGACCAACATCGATATGTTCACCGCTATGAGAACTTCAAGTATCACACTGCTACTAGTAGGCCTATGTTCACTTTGATGTTTTGCCGCATAAGAAATGTTTTCAATTCTCTACTCACACACAGTGACCGAAATGTCAATCCGCCCAGAGTTCTGAAGAAGAAAAGCGACACTCGAAATGTCATATCCTGTAACATAGGAAATAATTCAACGGAATCTATCACATAACACGCTTTTCCCATTAGATGACGTTGCGAGTCCAATAGCGTAATGAAAATTTCAAGGTAAAGGTCCGATAGATCCACCTTATTGGAAACAATGTCGAGTTGACGCCCGCTCATTCACGAAACCACACAATTGGCCTGCGTAGTGAGGACGGAACTGTTGGTCCGGCGGCTTGCGTTCAATCGACGACACAAAAACGTATTCTACATATTTCATCTAGTTAATGATTGGTACATCACCGAGGTACGTATTTCTATTGTGGCTCGTACTAACAAGTACTTTCAATTGATTTTGGAAGGAAAATGTAGATTAATGTAAGAGCGCGTTCCCAAATAGATTCTTAAAGGAAAAAACCGGTGAGACATCAGGTTCTCACGGCAGCGGGATGTTTCGCCGTGTAATCTACTAGAAGTTTACCGACGTTTCAGAGGTGCATTCTGCCTCCGTCATCAGAGCGACGAATGCCATCCTCACCCTAATGATAGAAACAGTAAACACCTACAACATTTTTGTAAAATTCTACTAGAATTCAGGGCGCTCTAACCCAGAAGACAGTGATCTTCACAGTTGCAGCCGAGAGAATCTCAGATCTTACCAACTAGACAACATCTTTCCATTTACTTCCAATTCTTTGCACGCACGGAACACTAAAGTAGTGCACGATTAACTGTAAAGGACTAGAATAAAGCGTTATTGTCTCATTTGTAAGAACATATCCTTCATTTTGCAGGAGGGACAACTTTATTAAGAAATTGTGTTAGAACATCCAAACACAAGGAGGAAATCGATACGTAAAACTACTTTCAGAATGCTAAGCAAACGTGTTACCGCCTGCTAGGTGGCGTCTGGCATTATATTAATTAATTTTCTACACAGAGTCTATTGCTTTACATATTTGCTCCAGATGTTATTCTTTTGCCACTGCTCGCATCACGTTTATGAAACACTCTCTTACTTTGCTGGTACGGCACATAAATATTTAATGTGCTGCGACAGATTTAATTTAAGAGACCTATAAAAGAAGTTATTACAAACTGGATTTTCTCATTCATACGGTCAGGGAGAGCTTTTGGAAAGTAATGGTTGTTGCTAGTAATCAAACGGAGACAGATTTATTCACTTCCAATGCAGAATATGTCAGTTTCTTCTGCGTACTTTATACATAAGCCTTTTGTTTTACAATTGTTAGTCGCGTATTTATACAAAGAATGAAAAACAGGACTTTTACAATGCAAAATGACTGTCGACAGAAAGCATCGGAATTACCTGCTTAGCGCGTATACGCCATGATCATTAACCCAGAAAACAAGTAGTGCTGTTTCCGCAAAATATGCATAAAGATTAAAACATAATCTGTAATGTTACATGCTTTGTGTCAATACGAAAACAACTCTCTTGCTCAAAAGGTAAAACAGGGTCCTGAGGAGAATATGTGCACCTAGGGAGACAGAACCAAACAGAGAAAATAAAACTGCATACACACGTTTTAGTCGGAAAACTTACAAATACTTAGGATAATATTAAAAATAATTTTATGAACAATATGTTGCAAAATAGAACGAGGTTGTGAAATGGATTTAAGTGGCTTAGTACAGTATCCAGTGGCAAGCTCTTGTGAACACGAAAAGGAATCTTCAGGCTTCATTAAATCCAAAGTTTTTCTTATCAAGCTAATAGTTGCACAAATGGTGTAAAAATTTAGTGCCCCTTTTATGGAACTCGGAAGTTAATTTAGTTCTTCACAAGAAACAGCAACCGGTTTCTTTCCTAAGCCAGCTGAATGCAGTCCACATCCTCCCATCCTATTCGTTTAATATTCACTTCAAATTTACACAGGCCTATGTATAGATGTGTAATCATAATGATTGTTATTAAGTTGTTACTTTAATTTTTATTAAATTATTGTTTCCTCGCCATGTTACAGACTATCTGTCAATATAGAGCAGGGTACAACCTTGTCCCTCTTTCTCGATACATATTTAGCACAGAACCTTCTCGAAAACATATTTTAATTGTATGAGATACTTTTTTTTTTGTAGTGTTCTGTCTGACGACAGGTCCATATGAACAGGATCCTTCCATCCTTTTCTCGGACTGGGACCTGTTCATATACATTCTTGGCAGAGATGATCAGAAGTGGTTTGCCATTGCCTTCTTCTGTGTGTGAGTGGAGTAATTGTTGGGATGCCACGGAGAAACCGGGGAAGCCCCCGGAGGAAAACTCCGTGATGCCTAGACCACGGCCTTGCCCAACACAAGTTATAAATTTGAGCACCACCGGGAATTGAACCCGGGACCCCAGGCTTACAAGGCTAATGTTCTGACCGCTAGACCACCGTGGCGGTGTATGAGATACTATAAGATGGTAAAGTTGCGTCATATTGTGATATAATAAGTATATATTAATAAGAATTATTGTGATTAGACGGACAAGATTTAATATATGAGATACTATATCAAAAATTTCCTCAAGACGTTCACTATTATCATCGCTCCAGTTGCCTGATTTAAGTTGAGTAGGCTCTGTTCTCAGCGTCGTTGTGACGGACTGCTCACATCGAGGAGTTGAATCGCGACCACGCCATTTCATGGGCAGGCAGTCACAACCAGAACATAATCGACGTCCTTCGTGCTGAAGACAGCTAGCAGCACGCACCGACGACCCTTGATAGATGGATCTGCCAAGTGCTTCTGTCAGCGCGCTGCACACTTTCGTCTTGCTTCTATTTCAATCTTGACATGTACAGTCAGAGTCCAGTTACAATGGTTAGTCCAGTACTACATCATCTGCGCGCGTCATTTATAACACTGTACAAAATGTAGAGGTCTATCCGCCCCTATGTCAGATTTGAGGTCCTCGCAGCGGTAAAGATGATGATGTTCTTCTTGGTTGAGACGGTGTGCAGACTCGTAGATATATACCAACATTTAAGAGAAAAATTCTGTCTAGTCTTCATCCCTGAAGATGGAGACGGTATGTTAGTAGTTCTGACTACAAGTATCGGATGAAGGCACTGTCTCGGTACTTGGTTGGAGGAACTGAAGAGAACCATGCAAAATCTCAAAAAGGACAGCCGGTCTCCAGACTGAGACTTCATAATACGAAGCAGGAGTGCTAACCACTCGATAGCGACGTTCGATATCATAAACACGGAGAAAGGAAAATTAGCAATGAACGGTTTTCAAAAAGTCCGGGTATCTACAGGTTGGAAGACAGAAATACTGTTTAATGTAATAATTACGTGTGTTGTGGTGTTTGTGAAACCACACAAACACGGTGGAACTGGATCACAATTCAGTTCTCTCAGCGGTGTTACACTGGATCTCGTTTTCTGTTGTATTCGATCATTTATACGCAACAGTTAAGGTCCATAATGTGTGAAAACGATCTACACTCATCAGCGAGAAACTGTTGTGCGTATAAATGCTACATTTATTTGAATATTTGCTTTAATGCAATGAATTCCGCATTTCACAAACTATCATTATTAAAAGTCACCGTAAAACCGTTATCATTACTGACAGAAGTTTGAAGGCTTTTGATGTTGGTGCGACATGAGTATTTGTTACTTTTTCCTAGTTCTTAACTCCCAGACTCAAACCGAGCCCAGATTTGACACTTACTCGACCAGGGGAGACATCAGATTAGGCTTTTGTTTTTGACGTTCTGTTCCCTGAGGACGAGGGCGAGGAAGGTTCTTGAAACACAGCTGTCTTGTCCCTCAACCACCACCATTATATTTCTTTTCCTTCCCACCTGAAGACAGAAGTGAAATCAACTTCCGAAACTTTGTTGTCTAAAGACTTCTAGACCATGGTTACAGAAATTCACACACACACACACACACACACACACACACACACACACACACAATGCTAACATTAACAATCGTTATACGATAAACTACTCTTCAGTTCTTGACAAGGAAACCAATGATCCTCAGTGAAGTCTTTTGTGATTTTCCTCCTAACTCCAGGCAATTTCTGGGACAGTCTTTAAACACGCCAATACTACGCCCGTTCGTTCTTTAATATTCCTCATTAACAATCATATTCTCGTTCGATGCTATGTGACCTGGGTATTTAAGAAAATGTCGCAAGTAAAATTCCATTTTACACATTTAGGTCAGATATGATTTTCTAGTAGGCCTAATGGCTTAGTGGACAGCAACATATTGGACATCCAGTAGCGACACTGTGCAACAAATTACTCAGAGTAATTCAATATTCGATGCAATGTAATGTGCGGAAAAGAACTGCCCTTTTTTCGAGAGTTACAACATTTATATTCACTAAACCTGAAATAATTCAGAGTAAACAAAAACTGACACACAGTTATAAATAATACAATAATATATTATTAAATGAACACGGTGAAAACATTCACAGCGTTACATTCGTGTTTACTGCAAATAATTCGTGTAATTTTAGTAATTACGTATTATTCATCAATGTCGTCTCTGCGAAGAGTAGCTATTTATTGTTTCACAGACCTCTAATTTATTGAAATTCTTTAATTTGTGTAGTAAGTCTTCGAATGAAATTGAAGGATGACTATGAATGACAAAATGGAAAGAATTCGGAAGGAAGCAGTCTCGACTCGAGATACCATACTAGCATCCGCTTTGAGAAACCCTAATAAAATAAAAAAATACTTTTCAACATACTTTGTAATCCGATCAAGATTTGAAACGAGGACCACCCGATTAAAAATCTATACCACTAGGCCAACTGAATTTAGTGGTTAAGCATCTCGAAGTAGGTGCCCGTGATTTTTCCATAGCACTGTGTTACGTCAATGGTTTGGAGTGACTAAGAAAAACTACGAAAGACCGATAATCCGATGAAATTCGATCCTGGGACCTACTTTTATCGCTGCCGATCTATCTGGTACGGTGTGTACAGGACGAGATGTTTTGTCGCCTTGCGCGCGACCAAAGTTCGGCGAGTAAAGTGCTAAGTACTTTCTTCTTCCAGAAATCACCTTAGATGTCGTTCTAACTCCCAACTTCATGCTTCTATCAAGGTGTTTTAATGATGGTATTTAATTCATACGAAAGACTTCACTTCTACCGTAAGGCAACACAGGTAGGCTTCACAACGACACATAGTGAGTACACAGACCTACGTTCTTCCAGTGTTCATTAAAACCCCAAACTTTTTGCTAAGAACCTTGCAATCATTAATGCATTGAAGTGAATTCACATGTTTGCTCAAAGTAAGTTCCATATTTACCTACTACTACCACCTGAAGCTGACAGCAGTTCTGTGATTTGCGTATTTTATTGTTTTAATGTCAGGTTATAAACTGATAAAGTGCGAGCTAAATTAAGATGCAAACAGAAGTGTGTGACCTTGTAATTCTGAACGCGTGTGAATCACATAAACAGTCCTTAATTCAAGAAACGTTAGTACAGACGTCCCTATCACAGCCACTGCATTTGATTATAAACCCAAAAGAGGAACATGATGTGTCAACTAACAATCATTTCTACACCCGACTAGAATCTAGCTTTCTTTTATGATGATGCCTTTCAAAACATAACGCCTGGATTAAAACTACCCTAATAAAACGAAGTAATCTGGCGTTCTAAAACGAGACATTTTAACTCCAATCTCTGACAGAACAACCATACCTAATCATAAAAGCAGCATTAATTTCTTTATTGAGAGAAAGAAAAATGTATGGCCTAATCAGAGTGATAAAACATTATGTTATCCGTAACTGCACCTACTCTGCAATATCGTAATGTAATAATCTGTGATGGAACGCGCCTGTTCAGTTAGTGCCCTTTCTCTATTACCCGCTGTGATCGCTGCCATTTGTATTTCATTCCTCGGCGATCAGCAGTCGGCCATAGGACTGATCAACAATTCAACGCATCACTAAACTGCTGTTTCGCTGGTTTTTGTACATCCGGAGGTCACAGTCCAGAGGTAAACAATTATGATGGTGGCCGATCTCTTATTTCATGGGATTTTATCAACTAAAAAGGTTATGTATGAAGAAATCTTCAGACTCACCGCTGTGAAAACTTCAAATCATACAAGGTTATGTAACTTCGAACATGATACTAAAGGATGAACGAAGACACGATCTTAGCTTAATTTAGGTATCGTTACGGGATTTTCGTAGGTAAATTGATAAAAGAGGCTTAATCAGAAGATTCGATGCCAGGGCGGGATCCAATTGAGAGTGAGATGAACTACTACTGTGGCTGACTCGGTGGATTTAAAGTGGATTTTACATGTAATGAGATTCGACTGCCTCACGTTAGCCGAGTCCATGCTGCTCCTCTAAAAACAGCGTGGCTCATTTTAAAATAAAATACATTTGTGAGGTTTCAGGTTCTCACGGCGTCCAGCATGAACATCGCTGTCTTCTGGCTTATTGCACCTTTAGTCTGGTAGTTTACCGACGTTTCAGAGGTGCTTGCTACCTCTATCATCAGGTCGATGACAGCCCTGATGATGGTTTATGATTAAGTCATTAGCTCCGCCGGAGATCTGCCTTGTTCAACCTACACCTTGATAATGGAGGCAGCAAGAACCTCTGAAACGTCGGGAAACCTCTACTAGACTACACGTTGGAACATTCCAGAAGAAAAGTCTCGTCATCATGCTCCTATATGGACCAAAACCGTCCTGTATGTCATTTATTTAACACCCTGATAGCGGAGGGAGTAAGCTCCTCTGAAAATCGGTCAATATGTACCAGACTACATGGTACTACACAAGAAGATAGCCATCTTCATACTCATCGCCGTAATTATCAGAGGGACTAATGTTTCTAAACTAGGCGTTTCTTTCTAGCATTGTCACAATAAACTGTTTTTTTCTATCTGCAGAACGAAAAATACGCAAATTAAATTTCGGTCGAAAAATGCTCATTGAATCAACTGAAATACACGAGACACATATTTACAGAAACTCCATTTTCCCTGTGATCTATTTTTACACACGCGTTATGTTATTTGTCAATCCTAACTACGTATTCAGCGCCTCGTGTTATTCACATGGCTTTGTCTCTGTGTTACTCATACATCACTGTTTTTAATGTGACAGGTTGTAAACCCATGAACGCCACACCCCGCTGGGGTCATTTTCATATTCAAACGATCCTGCAATCGGCAACAGCCTCGAATGTAACCACTTCAGACACTGGACGCTCACTAAGGCTACTAAATCAAGCAGGACGAGTTGATCAAAAACTGCAGCAGACAAGGTGGAGATGAGAAATGCACACCGAGTTTTAACAAGAAAACCTGAAGAGAACATACCACTTGGAAAAGCCAGGCATAGATGGGAAGGTCATGTTAAAATCGGTCTTAAAGAAAAAAGTTGTGAAGTTTACGGAATGAATTTAACTGGCTCAACAAATGCAATCTGTGTTGAACACGATAATAAGCCTTCGAGTTTCATAACAGGAGGGAAAGTTGACGAGCTGAGCAACCATAAGCTTGTCGCAAATGACTCAGCTCTATACAGTGAACGAGTTAATATCCAGGATTTACGCCGTGTGCTCAAATAAGCGGATTTTAGAGAGAGCTTTTTGCTGCACACGGCCCAATATTTGAATATGTCACGTTCCATTTCAATGTTGGATTAACATCGACACGTTTCATGTTCAAACAATACTGATTGTATCTTGTGGGTTTAACTAACTAAAAACTAACTCCGTGGGGCGCAGTCCTTCTAAAGAAGCTGATACTATGCTTAACTCATAATGAAATTCCCCACATTTTATGGAACCCAAAAATTCATTATCATGCTCACAAGAGCCTACCCTCGAACCATGTTTCCCAGGATCAAATTTAATATTGTGCTTCCATCTACGCCTACGAGGTGCGATCGGAAAGTTTCAAGAATGCGCGTATAAAAACCCGTACACTTATCTCAGGTATTAAATTCATCCATCACCCTCGAAGTAGTTCTCCTGGGAGTGAACACAACGATCCCAGCGCCGCTGCCAAGCCTGGAAGTATCCCTGGAAATCTTTCTTTGTCAGCCTGTCAAGCACCATCTGCGATTCTGCCTGAATCTCTTCTATCGTCTCAAATCTCCTTCCCTTCAGCTGAATTTTTATCTTTGGGAAGAGGAAGAAGTCACACGGAGCTTAGAAAGGAAGTTGGGGTCGGTTCTTGCAAGATCTTTGAGCTCCTGACAAACGAGAAGTCGATTCTGCTTCTGGTCCTCAGACAGGATGCGTCGCATGTGGAGTTCTTCCTTTAGAATCAGCTGACAGGTCCCATAGCCTATCCCAACAATGTCGCACAAGTCGTTGATGGTACGACGTCGATCTTCGTGAATGGCCTGCCGAATCTTCGTAACATTTTCGGGCGTTGTGCTCGAAGATGGTCGTCCAGAACGCTCGTCATCATCGACAGAGGTTCGGCCATTTTTAAAACGTGAATGCCACACAAAAGTTTGTGCACGACCCATTGCGGACTCCCCAAATGCTTGCTTTAGCATTTCATAGGTTTCCGTAGCCGTTTTGGCGAGTCTTTGGCAAAATTTGATGCACACGCCATTCCGAAATCGCAGGAGGGTCGGTGTAATGCACTACCAAAACAAACAAATGCTAATTCGATGATGCCGGCTGGCACACTGATTCACTATGAATGTAGGCCGCACCCCCTAGCGGCAGACGCTCGTACTACATCCGGTTCGCCCTCTATAGACACAGTCTTGAAACTTTCCGATCGCACCTCGTATGTCTTACAAGTTATTTTTTCCATCAAATAAATTGGAGAAACGGGTCACCCAGCTACTCACTCCTGTCTGCAAAATCACAAGAGGTATCTGCACGTAAAACATCGTTATTGTTGTAAGATTTCAAAGTTTCAATATAAAATTTCATAAAAATATCTTGGCAATTTCCAGATTTTTACATGCGGATAGACAGAGGTAACACGATAGGCACATTTTTTAAAGTTTTTATTTCTCAACGTGCCTATAAGCCACTGTTAAATAATAAACTAAGATCAATCATAAACACAGAAGCTCTCTTTTGTGATATGTCACTGATGACCTAAACATACACAACTGAGAAGGACTCTCACAATTTTATGACAGAAATAACTTAGGACATTTTCAACGCCGTCACTGCCATAGAACGCCTCATTTTCTGCAAAGCAATTTGCGCTGGTGCATAGAACCCATTTCCCCGACTTCCTGTCTTCCCTCAAGATTAACTTTTTCCGGAATTTCCAGCAGAAATAGTCTCTTCGCGTGTTCATGAGAGAGCAAATGCCACAAGTCCGCTACTTTCTCTGCCCTACAGAAAAGAACCCGCTCTGTGCCGACATAATTATTTGCGACAAACAGGAGTAATCGGTATCTTCCCTGCCGCATAATTTTTTTCCTGAAATATTACAGACGTCTTTAAGGTCCTTCAACGTACGCTTAAAATTTACTTAAGCTTTTGGATCTGTCCCTAAAATCAAGAATTTAACTATTACTTACACCTCAAAAATATGAATATCGTGTGAGAGAATGATAAATAAACAGTGAACTGGTAAATATACGGAAGAAAGCTGTTACAACGGCATTTGTGTGCGGGGACTGAAAAAGAGACTCATGTAGATCGGCCGGTATCCATGTATCCTGAATACGAAGCAGGTGCTAACCATTCGATTACAACGGTCCACTAAAAATCAAATCAGAAGTTAATAACGAGGCCTTCTTATCAATATACAGACACACGCGATGTGCTTTACGCGTTGATCTACAGAAAGATGAGCTCTCATTAGACATGCAAATGAGTGGAAAGCATTCTGCAATTCTGCAAAATCATACAGAAGAAACGAAAATTTGTAGTGTTCTATCAGGAATGGAAACTTCTACCAGACTACACGGAGTAACAACCCAGAAGACGGTCATTTTCTTAAGTAGAATAAGATTTTTAGCTGTACGTGTGAGAAAATAAAGTAGAGTAACACGAAAATGATTTATCTGCTTACTTAATCAGTAATTTAAAATTTTAAGGTATGAGCGAAGTTAAATTTATGCCTAGAAATCTATATAGTTCCATAAAACTGTCGCGTGGTACGTTATTGTTTGTCTAAATACGATAATGTTATAACCAAATTAAAATCCCATCAAACAAAGGATATTGTACATATATTTCTACTTAGTTACCTCGGATCCCACATTTGAAATGATTGATACATAAAGGACATAGCGAGACGTGAATTAAGTGAATGATTGTACCTATTCTATGTGTCTATCATCCTTCATTCAATTAAATACAGCCAGCCCAGAGAGACACTGTAAATATTCCGAGTCCTCAACATTGTGATCAGTGCGCTGTTGTATTAGCAACTTAATCTGTGTCCTAAGTACAGATAATCCCGTAGATTTAACGCCATTTACAGCTGTGATGCAGCCCAGCGAACAACGTGATATGAAGGCCAAACACAAATAGCCGTAAATTGAATTGCATCGCTTTAGATTCTGTGATCACACAAATGAATGCCGACTGTGCTACTACACAAGGCGTTATTCTGATAATGGACATGGGCGAGTCTCATGTAAAATGTCGTTCAAACAGCCCCTTGTGTTTTTAACATTGACTGGAAACGATTCATGATTTTTATACTAAAAATTCTTTAAGAGTGGAAAAACAACAATTTGTTATGCAAATGCGAAGACAACAAGGCTTCCAAAGGCAGAGACAACTTTACAGAGTAAGGATGTGTATCTTGTAAAGTAGGAAGCTTCTGGAAAGAAACGACTAACAAACTCTAACGGATTAAAGCGTCGCTGTAAGACAGCAATAGTTTCTATCCTGAAGGGTCCGTGCTCGACTTTCAGCCCGACAGAATTTGCGTGGTATAGCACAGCATTTCCAGGCAAACGCTAAGCTACACCAGCTTTCATTACCACACAAAATCATCGTCCAATCAACTCTCTATAACCGGAACAGCTGAATGCTTCATAACGAGAAACTTCGTAATTTTTACGTTTCATGGAGTAATAATAATGTGGAAAGATAAACAAGTATTTGATAGGCAGGGCATGTAGTACGGATGCTAAAAATAAAAAATAAATAAAAAGTAGTAGGAAATCCTGGGGAAAACAAAACAATGGAGATCTATAAGCGAGTGAGAGGATAACATTAAAACAGAACTTAAGACAATGGAAGTTGTGAGTACAGTGTAAATTATACTGGCTCAGGATACGGCTTAAGTGGCGTGTTCTTGTGAACAATTTTTACGAACCTTTTGGAGTACATAAAAAATTTAAGTATTTATTTACCACCTGAGCGATAATTAGTTTCTCAAGGACACTACCCCTTGCAGATATATGAAAGGCGTTGTTAAGTAAATTATAATTTTTTTTAAAAATATTAACTGTTCTCTACACCTGTAACTTAGCAATTAACATGAATACAGGAGCAATACACCGATGGTCAATTACGTTTAGATTCCCGTCTTTAATTTAACGGAGAGATTTAAGGTTAAGTCACCCGTATTTCGTAATACGGTAACCTGGAGACCACCAATGTTTACGTTAATTGCATCTCCAACTCCTCACAGCGGTAGCCAGTGCCTCGTTAAGTTATGCGTTCAAGGAACGTGGAAACACACCAAGTAACTCAGGCACAGAAAAGCCAGTTGTTTAACTTGTCAAAATCCGGTCACAAATCCACTACAGACAACGGCTGTCCCCTGCATTCATGCAACCAGCTTTTAAGTTTCAACTCACGTGCCGTTTCGTTTATGGGTGAAGTAAGAGAAAACGGACTGACGTTTGCCCCTCTTTCCGACTTGAATCGCAAACCTGCGAGTAGCCGAGGCTGCCATTCTAACTAGCACAGCCCCACAGGGAACGAACTCACAATGATCTTCACTGGCATTAGCCTCACTGCTGGATTACGTCACTGGGAGCAGACAGACATGTTATTATCTCAACCCCGTTGTATCATCGGAGTGACCATATTCTATTTTTGAAATCGTTCAGACAAGATGATGGCAAATCATGATCCTAATTTACGTGAACAGTGGCACAGAACAGTCAAACAATACCTGATTACAAATAATGACGCATAACGAGGTGAAGTTCACATATCATTAGGATTTCAGGTTTTCAAGGCGTGAGTCGGAAGATGACTGTCTTCTGGATTGTAACGCTGCAGAGGCACTTTCTGCCTCCATCATCACCCGTGATCACTCATCGCCCTGATAATGGAGCCAGCAATGACATTCTAAACGTTTGTAAACTTCTACGAGACTACACGGCACTTAATCCTTGTTATTTATTAGCAGCCGATATTTAATAAACGAAAATGACCACCTCACGTGGAAGTAATGATCCCTGTAACAAAGAGGAGTTAAATTGAATTTAAAATCCCTTTTGTATCCCATATTTCCAACAACTTTGTTAAATGAGTGACGTTGCTGAATTCCTAAGAATAAGACGTTAGGATAGGACTAAATCCTATTTAGGAGGTTGCTTAATGTGGTTTACCAATTTAAATTAACATTTACTATATTGTAATGAAGTTATTCAGTATATCCCATTCACTGCATCAGTATTATTCACGCTGTTTTGAAACGACATTAAAATACATTGGGAGCAATACAAATATTGTTCATCGGGTACTATAATTAATATACATGGAAATACAAACTATGAAGTTAATTACAATAAAATACAAAATTAAATTGCTGCTTCATAGTAGCTATGCTGGTCACGAAATTCTACACCGTTTTACGTAACTTTAATGTTTACAAGAATCCGGGAATTTATCCTACCACAAACGATTTTAAGCCAGGCCACGCCCTCCCGATTTGTTCAGCAAACGTTTTAATGTTATCGGTAAATCCAGACCTCAATATTTACACCAAGCTTCCCAATTAAAAGTATCATCTTTGCCATGCGTGCTACATTCACCGTCAATTTATTCCTTTCTGATCACAGCAACATTTGGAGAAGCAATGAATTTCTAAATTAAAAAAAAAAACATCTTCATTCATGTGCGTCAAACTATTCCATTATTTACATGAAGCTTGCTTTTTTTCGCAGTTGTCCTACACACTACCTTTAATCAAAATATGGTCTATTTTTTTTAGATTCACAATATCCCCTTTATATTCGTTCTGATATTTTCAGAACTTCACTTATGTCAACTTTGTTATAGAAGGCAAACTTCTGCTATTTTTAGCTTGCTCAAAGTTCAGTATATTAAGATCAAATAATTCTGAATAACACTCGTTATTTTCAACCTTCACTTCGCGAAAGTCTCACAATGAGACAGCGGTCGGTATTACAGACAACTCTTCTAAAAGAACAGACATAAACAAGATAATTTCCATTCACAATGTGTGGGAGTAAGAGTTCATGACGTAGTATCAGATAAACCAATTATAATTATGATTTGCCAGAAACCTAACAGTTCGGGTGACGCACGTGTAAAGGCTACGTTCATTGTATTTTTCACGTTATCTTATAAACGACAGACAGCCCAAATAATAATTAAGTCTTTTCGACCTCGAAAGACTTGCATTTTCTCAACATATATAGTTCCCCTTGGAGTTATCACACTAGTCCAGAGTTTGAAAGGAACATCGCTGTTGGTTACAACGTTATCAAGCAATGCCCTGGAGTAATTTATTACACAGCGCAAGATACAGGACTTGTCCACAATGAAGAGTAACTGGACAAAACCGCTTACCATGCGTATTGTGTACACACATTATCTTAGTTCAAAACAAAATCTCACCATATCAACGATATACGTTTGTTTGAATTGTCTATCTGTACAGAATGTGTCCATTACGTAACTGCGCCTTAATATTTCACCAGAATACAAAACACACTCAAATATAATAGAAGAATAGTTATGCAAGGAATTCCTATTAGTAATTTTAACTAGCATGACGTTTAAATACATTTCTGAAACACGTATCTTAGGTTTTATAAACAAGTACTAACTAATGTTATGTGTCACTACGACTGACAGTAAGAAAGATTTTTGTATTATGAACGCAAATCTGCATATATTTCCAACTCACCTCCCTGAAGGAGTGTGTATTAACAACAATAACAACAACAACAACAAACAATCGAAAATAATAGGAAATAAATGTAATACTTAAAAATAAAGTTAAACAGATTCATGTAATGGTATCTACATACAATCAGTCAAAATTACGGCTAAAGCACGGGGCCTGGTTTATAAAAATAGAGATATTCATGACTGTAGGTTTCGAAGTGCGCCATACACAAAAAGCCATACAAAGTACAGTGCAACAGAGAGAAGAATGGAACCACAAAACATGAGAAACAAAATATTATCTTATGAGCTTTCAGGTTCTCAAGAAGGCGGTGAAGATAACGACTGTGATGTGTGACGTTGTGTAGTCCTGTAGATGGTTAGGGCAACTTTTCTGAGGAACCACTGGCCCCCATCTCTAAGGCAGATCTACGAAGACCCAGAAGACCAAAATCAAAAACTTCTATCATCGCCTTCTACATAATCTTTTTTAAAATACCTTTTCAGCAGACAATGTCCTTGAACCACTAATTTAGAGGTTGGAGGCGTGAACGCAGGAGGCAGTCGCCTGGCACTGCACGGTATCAATATCCTAGCTCGGATTCATAAAATGCGCTAAGAACCTTTCCCTGCTTCATTAAACGAGGACCATTACTGAGATCGGTCGTTAAGCATTTATGGGTGTACTGAAGCTAGTGACCAGAAAATGCATAATGAACCACCCGTTACAAAATTCCGGATATTGAACACAAACTCACCGTTGGCCTCTGGGTGTTGAATTGCCTGCAGGACTACAGAAACTAAACGTTCTCAAACCCCAGCAGCACAGGAGAACGTGTACGTTAGAGTTTGCATGACCGAAACAAGGCTTTCTTTATAACCAGCTACAGCACCTAACATGTACCAGAATCTTAAAGAAGGTCATGTCTCTAGTCCGAATAAACAGGCCTGCCGTAGCCTGTTACTTCTTATGTTCAGATTTATCCCTGGCTAAAGGACCGAGGTTCGATTCTATCTATCCTCGCCACTACGGTTAGACCAAAATTTTGGTGACTACCCAACCATTTATCAATTTTTCCTCAGGGGCAAAGTATTTGAAGTGTAATTTTCTTTTCTTATTTTCAAAGCGATACGCAAAAATAATAGTATAATAAACTGTACTGCTGTTCAACACAAAAAGGCTATGCGCTCCTGCTAGTGTTTTAAACAAAAGTAGCAGACCAGAATGAGAAGTATATTTCATTATTAATTTTGCGCACGATCTAAAACTTCTTTAGTTAACTGAGTTACTCTCAGTTTCAAAACTTCATTTAAAGAATAGGTTTTACTAGGCCGGTAAGAAGCATTTAAAGTCTTACGACAACTTTCAGAGTAAACTTCTATTATAAAACGCGCATTCATTTAGGCGTTTCGGAGATGGAACATGAGGGCGTACTCATAATATCTTTCCATTACCCAAGCATTTCATTCACTTCGTTCGAGGAACGCGTAAGAATTCTTGATTATTGTAAGTCATAAAACATTGTTTCAGTAGGTCTACATATTCACTAATTATACCCAATGTGGTTCTGTAGTGAATGTCCCAATCTGTTGCCACTCAGAACGTCAGTGCGCTGCCCGTCTTGTCTCAGGGTGCTATAATCCTCATCGTGACCCATGTTACAGTGGATGAACGAACACGAAGAAATTGGATTGAGAGACAACATACTTCTATGTTTGTTTTCCTAAGGTTTGAAAACCAGATGTCACGAAACATTGCGTGACCTGTGTCTATGAAGGAAACACTTCGCTTTCAGACCTTTTCGCTACTCTGCCCTATAAGATCGACCACACGTTTTTAAGCTGTGAGAAACGTACAAGAGACACATTTCGTTTTATTACCGAAGGTAAGGTTTTTCATGTATCTTTATTTTCAAAATTCGTGTTTGTTCTATTATTATAGACCAATTATGCAGCTGTTTATTTAACGAAGGTGTCTCAAATTATCAGGTTATAAGACGTTGGACAAGATGAGCACGTTTATTCAATTCAATTCAATTCAATTCAATTCTTTATTATTTGTGTGCTGTATCAACAGCCTGGTGGCCAATTACAGATACAGCACAGAGATAAATTCACGAACACAGTAAAACATAAAAGGTAAAACAAGCAATATATAAAATACATTGATACGGAAAGTACACAAAAAATTACTACTAACTACATTAGGATATTTGTAAAATAACATGAATCAATTAAGTAAATTATGCTATTATAGAATATGATTAAGTGTGACAATTTTCGTCTCGAATATGTCCAAATCCCTGCAGACAACATTAGCAGCTGATGCGCATCTAGCAGAAGGACTGTTTTTGAACAAGGGGCTAAAACTGAACATAGAAAAATCTCTCAGATTCCGAGCAGGGATGCGGAGACCGACAGCTTCCAGAAGGGAAGGACAGCATTTAAAACCGCGGTAAACCTGCACAAGGAACAGTGCATCACTGCAATGCCTTCTCTTACGCAGGGTCTGGAGTTTTAAATACTCTAACGCATCAGCGTAGCTGTAATGAACTTGGGGGAGGAAACGATAGTAGCAAAGGGCTGCAAACTTCTGCTGAATACGTTCCAGTTTGTTGGCATCAGTAGTCGTAATAGAATTCCAAACGACCGAGGCGTACTCGAGCTTGGATCTAACTAAGGTTACATATAACATATACAGGCAATCGAGAGAAGAGAACGAAAAGGTTAATGTGCGAACAAGACCCAGCAACTTAATACAATGTGAAAATATGTGGTCAACATGGTTGTGAAATCGGAGCTTGGAGGTGATTGTAATCAAATTGAAGGTATCGTGTCATCAGTGCGGACAGCCTAAGTAAAGCCACAAGAAACTAAACTGGTAATCCGAATCACGCAACTCAGAATGTGATTCTAGAGAGTTGCTCTTACAGACAAAAGATTTTTCCCAAATATTAGACGCAATAAGGCAGTAAAGAAGCTTCGAGTTTCTTGTGTCTTATACGTCGTCGTCAGGTAGACACTAGACATATTCTTAATACATATTCCAAAACTATTAGAAAAGAAATGAGGTTTCAGGTTCTCATGGTGGCGATAATGAAGATGGCAGCATTCTGTGATATTGCGCAGTAGAGTCGACCGACATTTTAGAGTTGCTCACTGGCCCCATCGTCAGGATGGTCATCGCTGTAATTAGTGTCATCTTCAACAAGACACAAGTTGACCATGGTTTCAGTAAATATGTAATGGCTTAATAAATTATAATTCCACTCCAATACTGAAAAGTACGTTAACATTTGTGGGTTTGGATGACAGTGACACCAATGTTTAAGTCACTTAACACATTTTATATTATCAAACAATAAGACCCAAAATGGCGAGGTTTCAGGAAAATGGGACTATCTAATTAAGGAATGCACTAATGACAATATAACCACCACGCATTGTTTTAAGAAGTATCACTTTTCAATTTTATGTAGCCTATATATGAATCAACGTAAGTTTTGATATTAGTTAGATTTGTATAACGTGTTAAAACGTCCAGATCAGCTTATATGCCGTTTATAAAGTATAAAAATAATAAGTAATTAGGTGTAAAGTAAAATGAGTGGAGTGGAAAATTCACTTAGCAAACATGAAGAGAATGTGGAACAAATTAACGGCGAGACCAATATTTACATTACGTAACAACAAAATATGAATGCGGTTCAGGGTCTCGAATCTGTTGGACAAGGCCAACACAGATTATCGACTCACAAATATATCCTCATCACACGTGAAGCTCCATATGCTGATGGTGGCAGCATGTTCCTCTGACACGTCAATATCTACATCCAAGTTTACGTGGCGTTGTTCCCAGAAGACCACCACAGACTCAGGTAATGAAACCATATTTCAAGAAATTTGTTTTCTTGTTTTCCACATACGTGAGCAGCAAATGTAGTTGTGAAGCAAAGAATAAAGTATTCTAAAGCTTAAGAAACAAGGTA
The DNA here is from genome assembly GCF_977971745.1 of Zootermopsis nevadensis. NCBI lineage: Eukaryota > Metazoa > Arthropoda > Insecta > Blattodea > Termopsidae > Zootermopsis > Zootermopsis nevadensis. The sequence goes on from NW_028259160.1 coordinate 13,386,901, forward strand.
TGGGTTTGTTTTAAGTCCCCAGAATTTTGTTTGTCTGCAGAAAAATGTTTCACAAGAAGTAATCAAAGTTTATTCCACACACTTCTATCCTTTGAAAATAAAACAAGACAAACAATAAAGGAAACACAAACTGTCAAAACAAGGCAGTTGAATCTTTGTATATGAAACAGGAAAACTGTCTAATATAAGATTATTTCTCTCTTATATATCGTAGATACTACTTCCGACTCCCAACACAATTTACATAATAAATACTTTGATAAAAAATATATTTCAAAGCAAGTAAATTTTTCAAAACATTTTGGGGTTTAATTTCCAAAATAAAATAGATTACACTAATTGATAGCGGTGCTATAGTATTTATGTAAAGTTATTGAAAAATAGAATTAACATTAAGTACTGATTAAAAAGATATTATGCAGAAATATTACTTGAAAGTGACACATGCGTGTGTTATTTCATTTCTTAAGAATTAACTTACGAACACAGAAAACATACAGTACTTGGGATGAAATGTGTTTTACCAAAGATGACTGCCTTCTTGATTGTTGCGTTGTGTAGTTCGATAGAAGCCTACCGACGTTTCAAAGGTGAATGCTGCCTCCACAATCACCCTAACGATGGATTCAGGAAGCAATTTTGAAATGTCTGTAAACGTCTACGGCTCAATAGCACAGAAGACAGACATCTTCATACTTGTCATCATTAGAACCTGAAACTTCACTTATGTTCTTGCTGATTTACAAATAATTATTCTGGACTTACAGTCAAAGGACAAAGAACTCTTCTGGTCTAATCACAACACTCGCAGGCTTATTGTTTATCTTTAATGAATTTATGAAAACGGACAGAATTTGGGCCCAAATTAATTGTCACTGTGTTAATAATTTCGAACAACTGCGCCATCACTAAGCGACAATTAATTCACTTAGCCGCTGTTTGAAATTACAACTATTACTGTGACAACGTATGCTTAATTAGGATTTTCACGTAATTAACTTGGCTGTAATAATCTCACGATCATCGAAACGTGGCTTAGTGTTGATATGTACGACAATTGCTTCGCAGAGCCATCTAGGAGACACAGTGTGTAATAAACACAGCCTACGACAGGGTTCTGAAGGTCCCTTCAACAGTACCAGCGGTTTTCTGGCATCGAAACAAAGACAATTATTAACCTCTTATAAGACTATTAAATATGTGTGATTGTTCATGATCACCTTTCCTTTTATTTCAAATTCAAATTACACCCCAGTCAGCATGGTTTTTGTAAATCAAAATCTACGGTAACTAATTTAGTTACCTACCTTAATGATGTTCAGCCGTCGGTTTGTTCACAGGGACAGATCGACTCTGTGTATTTTGATCTTAGGCAGGCCTTTGATTCAGTCCCGCATTCTATTCTTTTGAAAAAGCTAAATAAATTTGGACTATCTTCTCCTTATGTCAAGTGGGTCCAAAGTTATTTGTCAACCAGATCTGCCTTTGTTCGCATTTTAGGACAGTCTTCTTCTTTCTACGCGGTGTTATCTGGAGTTCCACAAGGCTCTACCTTGGGACCTCTCTTATTTAATATTTTTATTAACGACCTTTGCGACAAAATTAAGTATTCTAAATTTCTCTTATTTGCCGATGACTTGAAACTATATCACGATATTAAATCTGTGCATGACTGCAGAGCTCTTCAAGCAGATATCAATTCCGTACATGAGTGGTGTAATGATAACAATATGGAACTTAACATAGAGAAAACCAAAATTATATCGTTCACACGTAAAACCAACAGTATCCATTTTAATTACATTGTTAGTGACTTTTTAATCTTGCGTACTAATTGTATAAAAGATCTTGGTGTCTTGTTAGACAGTAAACTGTATTTTCACTGTCATGTAAATTGTGTTCATTCCCAGGCACTAAGGACCTTAGGGCTTATTCGTTTTATTACTTATAATTTTTCCTCTTTAGACAGCCTTGTTGTTTTATATAATGCTTTAATTAGGTCAAAGCTTGAGTATGCCTCGGTCGTTTGGAATAATCTTACACAGACAGATTCTAATAAATTAGAAAATATTCAAAGAAAACTTGCCAGTTTATGCAATTACCGATTTTTCCAGTTTAATATCCCCCGAAAATATGAACTGATCCTATCTACTTTAAATTTTAGAACACTTTATTCCAGACGACGACATCTCGATGCGTTATTTCTTATTAATGTATTTAAGGGCAAAATAAATTGCCATTCCATTATGGACGCTGTTGGTTTACGTGTGCCGGCGAGGCAAATAAGAGAATTTTCTACTTTTAGTGTGAGCAGTGCACTAAGGCATAGTCCTTCAGCCAGGTGCGTCATCGCTGCAAATGACGTATGTAAATCTTTGGACGTATTTAGCATAAACATTGTCTCCCTTGAGCGGACGTTCTCAACAAGGGAAATGATGTAGCTTCGTTATCTGTCTTTTTATATTTTTTAAAGTTTTACAATTATATTAGTGTTCCCTAGGTGGATTATTTGTTTTTATTTATATTCCTTCATTTTTTGCTCTGTGTTAATATTGTTTCTATTTTGGGTTTGCCTGTACTTGGCAGTTATATTTAATACTGTACATGTATAAGTTTAGTTAATCCGTTTGTGTAATATTATCCATTATTATTTCACTATTATTGTATATATTATCAGTGTTTGCCTGTTATTGGCTTCTTGCTGTTGGCAAACACGTAAATAAATTAATTGAATTAATTAATTGAATTAAAGTATACTTTTCAATTAATTGAATCATGGACTCCATTACTTATTCGTTAAATTTGTTCCGAGGTACTTAAATGCTTAAATATTCTTATATGAAGTATTACATCTAATGGGCGTATTCAGTTTCTGTATCTAGAAGATCATTCACTTAGGTATGGAAAATAAATGCAATACGCATAAGGACTAGTGGGTGAAATGACAAGGGGTTGGCCTCCTTGTTTGGGGTTGGACACAGGTGTAACACGCTTTCACAGTTGTATATTTTATGTTATAAAATGCTTAATAAAGCATGTATTCCCATACGCAGTTCCCAACAATGTCATCAACATTTTGGCATTCTTTATTCTATCTTGAGAACGACAGTCCATTGTTGTATGACATTATCACTCTATGGTACGTAAAATGCCTCGATGTTATAAGATTTATAATAAAAGCTTATCATTACTTATCGTGTTATAACCCAGACTTCCATGTCTTAGCAAATTGGCCCCGAAGATTTTACATACAACTTACAGGTGTTACTGGATAAAATATTCACGTTTCGGATTTAAATACAAAGGATTGTTTGAGAGCGTAAAAGTTGCGTGAAGCACACTGCAACATGTTCGCTGAAACATTTATCACTCTTCGTCAATACGAGACCCTTCTCCTGCCCCCAGTATTTTGATTAATGAAACCGAGCTCATGGACATGACACTTTCCGTATCTAGTCGGTCTGTCTGTCTCAGTCATCAGTTGTTTGTAAAACTCCCAGCGTCCATAAAGCTTGACGTACACAGAACAGGGGTGGACAAATTCATTATCGTTTTACGATTAAGTCGATATATTTAGCAGTCAGATAACAAGTGATAACCAGCAAATCTCGGAAGTACTAAACACCTCTGAAACGTCGGATAATTTCTACGTCCCTGAAGACAGTTCTTCATACACGCTGCCGTGAGAACCTGAAATCTCACTATTTACAATCTGTCTGTGTTAAACATGTAGTCTGCAAAATACCTTCATTTTATCACTGAATGTTCCAATACCGCTGAAATAGGCAGCAGATTTTAGGAACCGAGATTCATTTTACCAAAAGAAAAAGATACCAGCATTTTTTTTAAGGGAAGGATATATATTTAAATATAGAAAACGTTAGCGTATCAAATAGCCGTAATGGGCACTGAGCCATGAAGATTACGTGCTTTTCTAAAGGTAGTATACGGAGCGCGTAACAAACACCCAGACGGGACAGCATATAAATTCATTACGGCTAGTTTAGTAGGTGGAGAATCACATAACTCTACAATGCTTCAAGCAGATAAATCTTAACGTTTTGCTAACTTAATTAATCAAATCAACTTTCTTCATAAATTGGCTGCGCACAATCTTCACAACACAGGAAAATAGTAGGAAATAAATTATATTTCGGGGGCGATGTTAAGTCCTAACATGTCACACCGCGTAGAACGAAGCTTAAACACACAAAGGGAACTCGATATTTCGAACTCAACTCCCTTCGGCGAACTGCAATTCAAAAGCTTCGTTGGATCAGAAAATGTTATTCAATACTAACGCACGGACAATAGTAACGTTTTAACTGATATCAAAATTCTGAGAAGACCATCTGAGCCTATTTCGCTTTGAAAGCTTTCATCCGTACACAGAGATTGACTACAATTATATGTAAATAATTGTACAAATCAGTGATCGATATCTGTACAAAATTTTACACCAGTATTAACTGTTATTACATAAAGATGAAGTAACTCTTTGGAGCAAACTCCATTTGAGAAGATGATAGTCACTCAGCTGGTCAAGATATTGAACTCGCAGGTTCACTGTTCATAAGCGTCCATTACTGGACCCTATCATTAGACATTTAAATCCAATTCTAATTATCACAACTGATTCCCTTAAAGTTTATTTTAATATTATCCTTCCATATACTCTCCGATCTCCCAGTGATATCTTGCCTTGACGATTTCCTACGAGGTCCTTTGTGCCATTTTCTAACACAGAGGTGTTAACGTAACCCGCTGCCTGTAACTCCTCCAACTACAAGAACACACTTAACGTCCATCAACATATTCACAGCTACCAGCTCAACAAAAGGAACACTTCAACAAAAGTTGCATCGTCTTTAAAGAACAATCATGCACAAATTCAGTATCTTAAATTAAATGGCGACAGACAGTTCCAATTTCGGGGTTTAAGTACAACCACAATATTAACATTATTGTCGAAAACAAAACCTGAAAGATGAAAATTAACAATTTAGTGAATATACTAATAGGTAAACAATTCTGAAACGTTAATCCATGTTTGTGCAAGGAAAATCTGGCAACGGCTTCCAATGTACACTTATGCATCCGTGCGTTAAACGACAGGCAACGAAGAAATTTTGGAATGGTTCTTACAGAAAGGTGTTTTTTATCTGGGATTTAGGGATGCCACTGCACACCGTGACACACATTAATATATTATTACTGAAATGCTTAAATATTATTCCTTATGAGTGATTCATGTTTTAGTTCATTACAAGAGACGTTTTTTGTATTAATTTAATTTCTTCCTTAATTGGAAATGAATAATGCTTACAATCGGTTACATCTACAAGTCATAATTTAATTAGGTTTGCTCGGAGAGAAGCAAAATAATGATTTTACCTTCGAATACGTAATATGATGTCGGTACAGCAATGTGTAACAGTATTTCGAATGTTGTTTAGACAAGCATTAATTTTATTCTCGTTTCGTTCATTAAACAGTAGAGGGATATTTTCAAAATAATTCCATCTCCAGAGAGAGAGTTCAAGTCATTTCAAAACCAGACACAGGTCAGCATCGTCTAATAATTAACAGACAATCCCGTGTTTTAATATCGAAACTGAACGAGTCTAATTTAACAAGTAAATAGAAAACAACATTATCTATAATCTACGCAGTTTTGTGGTAATTTTAGTATAATTAAATATCTTGTTCAAAAGTTTTCTTGTGTGATACCAAAATAGAAGCAGTGTTGTATGATTTGAGGTTTTCACAGCGGTGAATATGAAGATTTCTGTCTTCTGGGTCGTTGCGATTCATCGCCCTGATGACGGAGGCAGTATGATCTCCGAAACGTTGGTACACATCTACCATACTATACGGCGCAACAACCCAGAAATCTTCAGAAGCAGTGTTATCTGTATCTCCTATCCCTTAAACAGAATTTACAAAAACGTCTTTCAGTTTTATAGAAATATATGACTATTCCAAATGTATGATGCACAGTGACTAATGAAGATTAATGTTTCGTGTTTCGGAGGGGATAATGAAGCAGAGAGACGTTATCAGCCAGAACGTATCGAACAGAGTCTAGTCGGCAAGTAATTGGAAATGCGCAGAGCTATTAGAAACAGCAGGGCGTCTAAAAGCTGTGAAAAATCAATTGTCAACAGGCCCAACGGTGCTTCAAATTTTAAATTTCATCACTGACAAATGTATATATGCAAGATTTATAAATGAAAAGCCAAAGTGCCAGATGGAGTTTCAGAAGACGAGCCACAAGTTTCATCAGGAACTTCTGCAACCATAGCAAAAATACGTTTCAAAAAGATTTTGTTCAACTAATATACTATTCAAAAATTTTATACATATTTGATATTTCTGGCAAGCATTTATTTTGTGTATAATAAATATCCGTAAACTGGTAATATTGACAGAATTATGTTTATTATCCGATTCTTCCTTAGATGCAGTGGTAGTACAGTCTGAATCAAAGCATACAAAAGCATGACAGGGAATTACGAATCGCAATTGTGTCCACTAGGGCTCGCCTTTGGTGCCTGTCATAAGCCAGATAAATATAATTCGCACATTCCAACCGCGTTATCTTAAGATCCATTTTAATATCTTGAAACATTTACCTGGTAATTTTTTTTACAAAAACTCTTAATTTCAAATTACTATCAAGTAACCACAGTTTTATTATTTTCTAAAAACATCTTATTATTTTAACGTGACACAGCTCAGTCGGCTAGACAGTAAATTTTACCGCTATACTCACGGTTTTCGAAATGTTTAAACCAGAAAGATTTTTGTGCTGTGTTGCTCCATGACTGGAAAGTCTTTTCATATCCTTTTCCTAAGCTCCGAGTCGCTAAAAGTCTGCTCGTCACTTCTCTTCATAATTACGTGATGGCCAAAAGTTTCTTAAAAAGTCTTCCTAGTACCTCTTCTCCTCAACCACCTCAACGTTCTCGCTCCCCATTGGATACCACCGCGCTTCTATGTTTGTCCTATCACGTCCTTCGTCTCCCATTGCTAGGATTGTGTAAGAGCGACCTAACGCCCAGTAAAGACGAGGCGGTGAGTCTGAAGATGGCTGTCTTCCGGGTTGTTGCGTCGTGTAGTCTGGTAGAAGCTTACCGACGTTTCAGAGGGCACTGTAGTCTCTATCAAGAGGGCACTCATCGCCCTCTTGATGCAGGCGGCAAGGACATAATCGCCGTCATGATGGAGACAACAAGGACATCTGAAACGTCGGTAAGCTTCTACCAGACTATACGGCGCTATAACCCAGAAGAGATCCATCTTCACATTCACATTAAACAACGAGACTGTATTGTTTGCCGAAACGTTGGAAAATGTCCAACATACTACGCGGCTCATCCCAGAAGGACGAATTTATACATAATTAATATACTTCGTTCTGTGTTCATTATTCGTTCTCTCGATTTTATGATTTCAGCAAATAACCAACTGTTTATTCAGGTGTAACACTGATTGTTGTGCTGTTATTTTTCCGCTATTCAATTTTCATTTAACAGGTCGCTCACACTTTATTAGTCTGGAGGTGGGGGTATACACGGGAACAGTACGATGTACAGATGCAGTCGGCGTAGAGCAGCTGGAATGTGGCGAGGGAAGGCGAACGGCGTACTTTGAATAACAGATTCGTTTGAGTCTTTCGCCTCATTACACTGATGGATTAGATAAAGAATGGGTGGATGAACAGAAGGGGGCTGGGAGGCTGTCACGTGATGAATTTATTCATTCGATTGTAAATAATTCATATACCTAATCCGTCCTTTCAGTAATCAATTCACGTGGCCACGTATTTACAACATGACTGGAAAAGCTCTATTTCTTCTAAAACAGTATATCGCCCAGAAATTATTCACACACCTGCGTTCAAACGAGTTCATATGATCAGATGCTTATTTCCATCCTCAAAAGGCCCAAACTACATAGAAGTTTCCATAATTATCCTTTTTCTTATTTCGATTTAAATTTAACTAAATTTTTTTTAACAAAATTGTATATGTAGCCATTATTAGTGCAGATTTTCGTCTCTTCAAACAGACGGAAGGGATTCGCACAAACACAAAATTTCAGAAATAACCGGAATTAACCGACAAAGGCATTTTATACATTTCTTAACGAGGATGTAGTTGATCTTGTTACTAGAAAATTGCTTGCCGTACATAAAAGTCTTTGTAAATAAAATTGGTGTACTTTTCTGTTTGTATTTAGAGTGAACTTACTAATCTAGCTTCATTACTGTTGTACTGAAAACGTTCGTTTGTTTCGCTGTCTAAAGATGTATCAACTGACGTTTTCGTATTGTGTCGAGAGAGAAGTTAGAAAGATGACAGTGTGTTCAACAAGCACTGAGTAGTTTGTTTGTGGAAGCAATAATGAGAACGAGAACGAGAAACGAAAATGACAGGTGGGCAAATCAAATGGATACACGGCCCATTTAGTATGGAATGCGCTATTACCTTTTCCACTATAATTTCAAAGCATTTTCTATGCTGGCACTACGACCGATTACATTCGATAAAATCTTTCCCTGTACGTACAAACGTATCTACCTTTTCAATTTAATACCCTGACAGTCATAGTCGTAGATTACGAAGGGTTTAAAATATTTTAATTATGCGACAGTATAAATTCACATGTTACCAAACTTTCAATATAGATGACGACAAACGTGAAGTCAGCCGATCCTCTCCCAGTGTGTGAAAACCAGATGTGCAACGGCGGACGAAAGGAGAGTTTATAAGGTACATGAATGAAAACGAAGCAGGCTTTTACTAAAACGTACGTAATTTTCGTAGTATTATGTTGAAATGGACATTCGAAATTCTATAGAAATAACGTAACAAAACGCTATTTTTGTAAGACACTTTTCAAAGATCTCTTCCATTTTAAGATCTCTCGTCAACATCCGGCTTATATATAACGTAAAGCAACGTAACTTTGTAAAGATTGGCGTTACATAAGGCTTTCAAGATTGCGTATCATTACACGTAAGGGGGATTGTATATTTTATGGGGAAAAAAATCAGACTCAAGTGTGCCTACAATGTTGAAAAATATATTTTACTTGAAGACGGCTGAATTCTGGGTTGTAGCGCCGTGTATTTGTTTATAGTTTATTTAACGACGCTTTTTCAGTAGCTCAGGTTATACAGCGTCGAATAAGAGGATTCCAGTAATAATGAATTGGAAAGAATGTGGAAGGAAGCGGTGTTTTGTTCTGGTTGAAGTTTACCGAGTTACAATCCATAAAACATCCATCTTCATACTCACCGCTCTGAGAACATTAATCCTATTTACATTTTACACGCATAAGTATGAAACAAAATGCCTGTCAGTTTGGTTCGTTCGTAATGACAAAAAATATCCCGAGTATGAATAAAAAGCAACAAAATCTGCAAACTGAGTTGAACTGTATTATGCATGTTTCGTTTAATTTTATATTTTGTATTTCGTGTGTGATGGCTCTTACAAGCACATTATTTATCGCACTGGAACAAGAGAATTCATCCTGAAACATCTACTCAGTATCAACTCTAAAAATCACCGCGCTAAACAAAGCCTCTTTTATGGCTCCTTACGTCATGCTACTTCACTAACTGCAAAAATTTTAAAATTCGAATAACAACACACGTGACTGTGACACGAAGATTAGTTTTTGTTGGGCGTGTAGCAGGCAGCCGTTTCTGATGCCAGGCGCTCTATTAGATGTCGCCATGTACCCTCACTCCACAGGGATTTCTTGTACTTGATGGTAATCAATCTCTATAACTATACTGAAGGGAAAATGCTTGCGTAATGAAAATCTTCGCTGTATCGACCTCTCAAACATGACGACAATACAATCTTGTAATGGTCTGCTTCATAGCGACTGAGTTTCATTTCAATTAGTATTTCATGATGTTCTACATGTCCACCACACCCGCTCTCATCATTGGATATCAGCAATAAGATATTTTCACATTAAATTACATTCAGTAGTATTTTGAATAAGCGTGTTTTTTAAAATTTCGCCATTTATCGTAGAAACCTGTAGCCTTCCACTCGATGTACTTCTTCAAACAATTTAGTTTTATCTACATGTCCTTAATTTTATAAAGATTCGATTTTTATTTATAAAAACATTAATTTATTTTTTTAAAGATGGGGTAAGCCCTGCTGTTCGTCGTAAAAATGTCTCTGCATGTTGCAGTCTATTTATTTTGCGTTTTACTATTAAAAAATTTTTCTCCACGACAGTACAAACAGTATGGATTTAAATATAAAAATATCGAATAAGTATGAGATATTCATTACTAACGGAATCCGTTACAAGGCCTTCACACGATGCCAAGAACAAAAAAGCATTTTAGAAATCACCCTACAAATTTTATATAAAAACAGAAGTCCTAAGTTTCCTTCTGAAATGTAGTCTTCTATGGATTTCTCATGATACTAAGCACTGATTGTGAAAAGAAGATTATAAGTTGTAACTGCTATAACAAGTTTTCTATTGAAAGGAAAATTTTCCTCGTCACAACCAACATTCATTTCGAAGAAGTGCTACTTCATAAGGCGGTGGTGAAGAGATTTTTATAAAAGTAAAAGTCACGGCGTTCAAATCAGTGAGAGATATGTCATAATTCGTTTCCGTGTCATATGGAAAATAAGTTAAATGGCGTAGGGTGAAAAATTTGTGACGCCATACTGACGTATCTCAGGTTTGGTTTTCATAACCGTTCAATATCGAAGCGATACTATTTATCTGCGATCAGAAAGCACCTTGAAGATGGAAAAAATATTAACGAATCTCTGAAACGTAAGCAATATAACATAGTTTTTAAATCGCGCCTTCACCCAGATACAAAATCCAGAACAGACTTAAAAATATACAACGCGAAGTAAGAGAGAAAAAGTAATTTAAACCGTGTCCCAAACATACTCTTACAACACAGACTTACCGTAAGCTGAACACAACATTTAATGACAAAGTTCCAAGTTAATTTAACACGAAGTATGTAAGAATTAACCAATCTCTGAAAATACAATACACACTCACAAACTTCTTCATTTGTATACTATTGTATATCCGACATTCATTTCCGACTTACTGGAACCAAGTGTATTACGTATATTCCTACCTTTAAGCAACTTAACGAAGTAAGTACCGGACCTAAAAAGTTTTTTTAAGACACTTCGTAAATTTAAGCGCGTTTTATCTGTGCCTACGTACTTAACGTAAGCCAGTTCGATAATCGATCACTCTATATTATGAAACATACAGAAGCTTTTGTTTGTACGTTACCGTGATGTGGTGTCGCGAATCAGAGAACAGTTGCTGGTGACAACAGAAGCACAAAGAATGGGACAACTCACCTGTAACAGAGCAAAGTGCGACTAATATTAGCACTCTCACTATGTCTATTGACAGAGTTACCTACATCTCCTTTGCTTCTCTGCGTTTACACACGCATTAGATTGTGGAATGACGGGGATTGGATTTCAACCTGTTCCTACATTCTAGCAGGACACCGAGTGCCACAGAAACCAACGGGCTAAGAGACAAATTGGTGTTTCATGTGAAAAATGGAATTGAATTCGTGAACATGTACAATTACAAATAAAAATCTTTAACGAAATTGTAATTTTATGTGAATTATATGTCTTTATCTTCAGAGTATTTTCATGGCATTTTTAAACCTTTCTAACGTCAAAAGGAAATTGGACAAAATTTCGTGTTTCTAACGCAAAGAACGCAAAATACTACAAATTGGAAAGAGACAAAAATCGACACAGAAATATGAGACAAGGTGAAGGTAAATGAGGTAAAAGATGTGAACAGATGAAGAAAATACTGTTGAAGAGAGACGGGTATATACGAAGAATGACAAAGGTCATTTAGGTGGAATGAATGAAGACAGGAGGATGAAGATGATACTGAATCACGCATCTATTAAGGCGAAGTGTAAGAGGAAAGTCCAGAGTTTACTGAGGCCGGCAAAGAAAATAACTTTCCTAACTAGCGAAATACAGAACAAGAAGAGGAATGGCGTTACACGCGAAATTACCGAAACAAAACTAACACTTACGTTACTCTTGTTCTTAGGTTTTCGAGGCGAGACGTTAGTGTTTTACATAAACCTTCGGGAGTTAGGAGCGTCGTCCGTAGACGTTTCGTCAATTTTAGGGCAACTGCAACGTCCGAAAAACTTTAATACACAAACACAGCTGAAATTACACATTATTTATATCATACAATTTTCAAATTTATTTTCTGCACATTTAAGATTCAAAGCATCTGGTAAAAGTTGCACTCGTAATTTTGCACACATTTCTGTAGGTATGAGTAAATGTGTGGGAGGAACACAGATTGCAGGTGTTTGAGAACAGGGTGTTGAGGAGGATATTTGGGCCTAAGAGGGAAGACGATGGGGCTTGGGGAAAACTGCACAATGACGAGCTTAAAAATCTGTACTGCTCCCCCAGTATTGTCAGGGTGATTAAGTCGAGAAGAATGAGATGGGCTGGGCATGTAGCGCACATGGATGGGACAAGAGGTGTGCACCGGGTACTGGTTGGGAAACCTGAAGGGAAGAGACCGCTGGGGAGACCTAGACGTAGATGGGAGGATAATCTCAGGCGGGATCTATGGGAGATAGGAGTTGAAGGAGACTGAATTTTGTTGGCCCAGGACAGGCTCCGGTGGAGGGCTTTGGTTAATTCGGTGATGAACCTTCGGTTTCGGTAAGCCATCTAGTTAGTTATGAGTAAATGTGTGCAGACACCCGTATATCCTTAGCACCGGAAAGGCTGGATGTTTGCTACGTAGCTCCTGGGATTGCTTGCGAGCATACCCAGTCAGAGGGAGTCCCTAGGGGAACGCAGATGACGTGTTTCGATTTCTGAAAGTCAGGGTCAGCTAAATCCAATATGCTTCTCTATAATCTCAATGTCTCTGCAGAAGAATATTTGAAAAAAAATTGGATTTTGAAGGGTCAGTGTAAGAGAACAGTGAATCAGACGCTTCACGTCTATCCACTCCACCGTTAAAGCGCATGAAAACAGACAAATATGCCTAATGTTAATAGAAACTCAACGTTTTATGAACAGTTTCCTTGATATGTTAAAATTATACGTTACAAAACGAAAAATTAGAAGCACATTAAGGATTAATTACAGTATGTGAGCATTTCTTTCTGTGATAATTAGTCTTATAATGTCTGCAAATTAAATATTCCCCCGTGCTTTATTAAGCACCACTCCATGAAGACGTATGTGGGAGTGAAGGTATTCTTTACGTCGGCATTGGACGGAGATGATTCATCACATTCACGTGATGACGAAGAGAAAAATCCATACCATTACCGGGAATCAAACCCCAGTCGTCTATCCCGCAGCCTAGTCACAATGGACAACTGACTGAGCTATCACATCTCAGGCTTCAAAATGACACTTTGCAAATTCTTCCCACTTCCAAGGGATTACCGAGTAGCAAATGACCTAATCAATAAATCGTTCCTTACCTCCCTGAACTACGTTCAGGTTGTGAGGGTTTCTTTTATCTGCTGACAAGTGAAATCTTAAGTTTTAAAACATTAACACGAACAGCGTGACGACAGCAGCCATCTTCTGTCGTCTCCATGGCAACGAATAATATGACGAAAAAGTGCTCAGATTTTAGCCGCATTAGGGAAGTGAAGTTGGGACTGTAGACTAGTTTTTCTGTCGATGGGATAGGTTCAGATTAATTTTCAGTTACGACATGCGCAAAATCAACCGATAAACCAATTCTGTTGTTATTTGAATTAGAGAAAATCACCGAAAATGTTTAAGACATTTCAGTGTTTATTTATACCAGATTTAACGACCACTTTTTATAAGAAAAGTAAATATTTTTGAGCTATCTCAGTGTGACATCAGACGACACAAAAAATTTATAACCGGTGTTCCGTGTTATATAAAGAATTTATCCTGCAAATACAACAAATATGATCTCCAGAATTTTGACACTGCACGTCTTAAGAACTTGTTGCAGTGAATTTTAATGCAGAGGGAATTCTGTTCTACATTTTCTTTGACAGTAGTTTCTTAGGTAAATTAATACTGAAGAAATAAGCAACAGATGTTGTTGTCATACATTGTATATGTATATATGTTGTTAAATAACATATAACGAACACGTACTATACTGGTCATTAGGATGTATGTATTATTTTAAGTGTAAACAATTGTTACACTTGAGGATGTGTGCTTTAACATTTTCCTGATATTAACATAGTAGAACACCTTCAAGTTAAATATTATGTGTAACGCGTAATGTGTGTACATAGTAAAAAGGAGGAACGTTTAAATTAACTTGTCCGAAAGTATCAGAGTACACTCAATTTCAAAGACGTGGTAATAGATAAAAAGTATTATTAGCAAACCAGATAAGAAATATATAGGATTTTAGTACGAAATCCTAAAACGAAGAGAAATCTCGCAAACTCAGGCGTGTATAGGAAAAAATATTAAAAATAGTCTAAAAAATTGGTGTGAGAACGTGAACTAAATTTTCGTGGTGTTGGATAGTAGCAAGTGGTGGCCTTGGCGAACACAGTGCTGAATATCTGAGTCTCATAAAACGCGCAAAATGTATTGATTACCTAAGCAACTACTAGTTTCTTTTTAAGGACTCTGTTCCATGGAGTTATTAGGGAGGCTACGGCCTATTACATAAAGTTTTCGTGAACAGATACTAGAACGCGTTTGAATTCAAACCTCCTTTAGTCGGCGGTAAAATATTTGTACATAATATTTTTCTCTTAAAACGACCATCTTATGGCTAAAATGTACGAAACATAGGGGCATCTTAGTAGCGAATGTTTCGTTTCTATAATTTCTGTATTCATCACAAAATATGTCACAGCTTCTTACCTCAGAATTACACAATAATGTTCTTTACCTTTTATAATTAATTCAAAATAATATAATATAAACCCAGATTTCGGCATATTTAAAAAAGCTTATTTTTAAATTGGAAATTGTATGTCACGAAATTTGAGGTATCGTTGTTGAAACACCTAAAAATTAAACATATTTGAGAAATCACCATTAAAAATGTGCGCAGATGACTGCCAATTACCGGCGACTTCTATTATCCTGCGTGTAGAGGTGCCATTATTGTCCCGATATGTTTCCAAAGACTGATTACGTAGTCATGATGCCACTTTCTAGCATACAAAGAATTAATTCACATTAAATGGTAATCTGTTTATATTTCAATTTAAATAATTCAATTTTCCAGTTACAACAATCGGTAAAGTGTCGTTAAAATAAAACCTCGCTCAACCGCCATCATGATATTAGTCATATAACATAAACGTTTCCAACAAAAGTGTAGTTTTTCACAAATGTCTATCGTCTTCCAAAATTTCACGGAGTGTCACTTTCATTCTTCTCACATCAAAATCTGTACCACTCCGATCTTTGAAACATTAACGGCAGATATATAAAATGACGACTCAGGAAGGGCGATCTCTAATGGCATCTTGTCTCCACAATTTTTTATTACAGTCAGCCAACTCGTTCAACGCAATCGTGTGTCATGTGTTCTCCTTAAAGACTGCTACGAAAGTACGTTAAGTAATCAGGCATTCTGAGGCATCACGTGTTTCCTCCATTCTAAATCGTCACAAATTATAAACTGACACAAATAAGTCATATCAAAGCATAACGAATCCTTATTCGAGTATTACGTAGTTCTGTCACGCCGTAACATGAAGCTAATCTAAATATACACATACATACATCTAAAGTAAATTTAAATTAACATCAATTTAAATTTAAACTGTGGAGTCATCTTTCTTAAGCGATAAACAAAACAAAACAAGAAAACCAGAGAAAAAACCAAAGTCTATTTGCAATGGTAATAATAATAATTTTGCGGTAACGAAACGTGATGTCTTACCTTATCCAGGATAGTAATGTGACATGAAATATGTATACAATGAATTTTGTTTTCTGTTTTTGTTTTCTTCCTACAGCGATTTGAATATTGAAGGTTAAACTACAGTAATCTAACAAATAGACTTCAGAATCTTCTCGTGGCTCCACAAATCGGTTTCCTTTAAGAAGCTAAAAGCTGCTCAGATAGTCAAGAAATTCTCCGTCATTTATGACACTTGAGATTTCATTACCGTATTCACAAGAGAGATAACCAATACACACACTGAAATAGTTCAACTACCATATTAATATTACCTTCTCCTCTATGCCAAGATCTCGTAAGTAATCTCCTACCTCAACGCTATCCAACTAAAACATCCAACTATGTGAACCGCCAGATATATTTTCCTTGATTTGCTGTCTCTAATAACAGACCCAACTGCTGAAGACTATAAGCGCTTCGCAGAGAATCTTTTGCCTTGTCCGAACTTCTCCTTTATCAGACCGTCCTGATGATAGAAGCAGTAAACACCTCTGATACATCGGTCAAGTCGTACCATACCAAATTGCGCAACAACCCAGAAGACTATCACCATAATCGCTGCCGTGAGAACCTAAAATGTCAAAGACACACTTTGCTGTCTACGATCAAGGGGTGTTACCAGACTGCAAGGCACTGGTGGTTAGTACCGCTATTTTATTTACAGGACCGATGGACGCTGTTGTGCTATGCCACTATCATTCCATATTGATAATCCTCGTCCACAAAGGCACACAACATTGTAAGAAACAGAAAACAAGTATGAAGATTTCTATCTTCTGGGTTGTTGCGTTGTGTAGTATGGTCGATGTTAACCAACGTTTCAGAGGTCATACTGCCTCCGTCATCAGGACGATTCTTAGTATGAAGATTTCTGTCTTCTGGGTTGTTGCGCTGTGTAGTCTGGTCGATGTTAACCAACGTTTCAGAGGTCATACTGCCTCCGTCATCAGGACGATTCTTAGTACGAAGATTTCTGTCTTCTGGGTTGTTGCGCTGTGTAGTCTGGTCGATGTTTACTAACGTTTCTGAAGTCATACTGCCTCCGTCATCAGGGTGAACAAGTAATCTGAATCATTTCAGTCTTTTCTCAGATTGCACTTGGCCGTATACAAACGTACTGGAGCGCGATGTTGTTGTCGTCCTTGTTTTCTGCTGTTATTCCGCTGGGCCGTATGCATTGTCTAACGTGGCGATGACGGCTCATTGGCAAGCTAGTTGGAAGCACCGGTGGGCTTTCTCAGATCCTGAACTGAATACCAGCACAGAATACAATAGTATATTCCCCTGGTAGAAACTTTGATGAAAGCATCCAATATCAAACTCTGGCAGCACGAGTATCTACAGTGTGATGCATTCATAAAATATCACAAAATATTGATTGACCTCTAACTCAAGAATTTAAAATAAAAAGGCACTTAAGAGAGGTTTTTAAAATATTTATTACATTTTACTCAGTCAACAAAGTGATGGGAAAAAAGTTGACAGTGGAACCATGGTTCCGGAGAATTTGACGCAAATACGTCTATACGGAAAGGAAGTTTATATATTGGCTTTATTCTAAATATTTCCTTTATACATGCTTTACAATTGCGTAAAGTTTGATTAAGACATTGCTTATTTAACTTGATTTTGTTACGCTTAAGATGGGTCTGTGGTAGATGAATGTAATGTAATGTAAAGTAATGTAATGTAATAAAATGTACTGTAAGGAAATGTAATGTAATGTAATAAAATGTAATATAACGTTTCCTAGGTAACAACAATGCGGAGTAAACAGATGACGTTTCCTGGCATGCATTGTTATGTTACCTAGGAAACGTGCATGCAAGCTGATCATTGTTGTCAGTCCATATTTACAAATTGTTGATATTTCCTAGATAACTATCTTCGTTTCCCTTTTTTGTTACACTTTTTTGCCGAATGATATTTAGCTTGGTCTGTCAGTTTAAAAAGATATACCACGTCTCGGAAGCTTAGGGTTCCATAAAGAGCAAGGGATCTCTTGACCAGTTCAGCGACCATTAGCTTGTAAGAATAATTCCCTGTGGAGTTACCTAGTTACACTTTTACTTCTTCAGACGTGTTGAATATAATAAAGAAATGCTGTCTGCAATACACAAGACACTGCTTTTAATCCCTAACAACTAAACCTGCATTAAACTAGAAGTCTAAGCGAGACGCTGGCTCAGTTCCTATGCCGTATCGCCTTGAAACAATCGATTTTGTCTTACAAGCCTTTCGAGATAATGAGAAAGTTCATGAGGGATCATCAAGGGCGTATGGAGGGAGACAATCTGCGGTTCATGCTTGACAACTCTGAAATCCCTTCCCTCGGAAAATGAAACAAGAATTTCGACCGATACACTCGACTTCGCTGTCGTGAAGACATCTATCAGCATTTAAATGAAGTTTATTTTCCACTGAATTTGAACGAAAACTGACACATTAATGTAAGCAATTATATCTTAGTACAATTAATCCATGTTAACAATTTGTTACTACTAAACGGGGTAAAAAAGAAAGCTTTTACATTTTCCACCCGATAAAGGTATTTCAGACAACCATTTTCTTTCATTAATATTTAGCTTTAGAATACAGCTTGGGAGACAGACATTCCAGTTTGTAGTCTCTCTGTAAAACATTTCTATACTGTTCTGTTTCTTAGTAACTAACTGCTTGGATCAAGGCACATCTTGTGAAGATGACTGTACGCTCAGTGCTCAAGAAATTTCCGGCCTTCTACAAACCCCGCGACTGAATATTACTTGGATTACTTTGACAAACGTACACGTTTTCTTCAAGCAACTTGCGTGACATTTTCAAAACTTCAGTAATCCTTTTAAATAATTATATTCATGAATGTAATTAAGTTGTTTTATGACCGTATAGTTTCATGTACGTAAGCAGCATTCAAGCTAAAGGGAGAATCTCATCAAAGGATCTGGAAAATTAATCCTGAATACAGATTCTGAAGTATAACTTCGACATGTTCCAGAGGTGGAAAACTCAACTAGCAAATTAACATTGTACAGAAGCCCGAAACAATCCAGAGGATCCTCCGATTTAAAACGCAGGAAGTGAGTCCGGAGGGCAGAGAATGTATGGGAGGAGAAGCAGCTCGCCGACCTTAACACCAGTTAAGTACACGAAAAAAACACGAAAATCAAAAACTGTTTCGTCTCAGATTACTTCTAATTCAGCAGATTAATTCGTATACACACAGCACGGACAGGAGAATACATTAATGTTTGAAACACCTGTTGCATATCCGGGACGTAATAGAGTAGGTAATTCGAAATGAAAGATACAAATTGGCCAACCTTGTGATGTTAATTTATTTGGGTGAAACGCAAGAAGCAGAACAAAGCCCCTAGAAATATAGGGGCCGCTGTACCCTATTAAGGACGCTGGTCTACTGACGAACAGAGAAAATGTTTTTGTATGAAATACGAAACTATAATAATATAAAGATCAACAAAATCTCTATAAAACGTGGCAAAGGTTAAACAGACTATTTCATAACGGGATTAACAAATAACAATTACATTCACAAAGAAATTAAGAGCAGTTTAAATTTGAAGAATGATTGATACCATTTAATTAAACATTTATCTTCCTGCCGTTTATCTAAAACTCGAATATACAAATTTTGTAACTTTATGTGTTCCATACCTGCATGAAACTTGGCCTCTCATTATAATTGAAATTAAAAAAAATGTTGGGGTGTTCAGAACGAATTCCTGAAGAGAACACCTGAACTTTAAAGCGCGGAAATAACAGATGATTGGAGAAAGCTTCATAACATTATTAGGCTGATTTAATGAAAGGGGAATTGATGTGAGGAACATACAGCACGCATCGGAGACGTGAGAAAGGATAGCATATAAACTGATTATCTTGAATGGAAGTTCTGAGTTGTGTCGCTATGTTCACTTGAATCTGGGAACGGACATCTTGGAGAAGCAAACTGCTTACATCTTCAGGGCCAATATCCATAGTGGTCTTGTGGGATGTGACACCGTAAGGGCTTGTAAGTGGATACCAACTTTTCGAAGGAATATACTGCCTCAATTTTCAGATCATCTTCATTGAGGCACAACGTAAGAAACACGGACATTTCGAGTCCTGTCAGAATCTCGGATATCAAACTTCGAGAGTTTTAAACCGACCAAAATTGTATGGTCGGAGTGAAAGAACGAAGCAGAACTACGGAAAATATGACAAATTAAAATCATGGGCGAATATCTGTAATTATATCACCGTTAGTCACAGCATTTCTTGTTTCTGTCTTTTGCTCCCAACTAACATTATGTAATTCTTAAAACAGGCAATTAGATTGTTTCCAACACATAATAGTGGCGTGAATTATCTATTAGTTCCTTATTATCTTCTTCATGCGACACACCCTGACCAAGAAGTTCACAGAGCATATATATCTCGTACTAGATTCAGCATACATTCCAACCATGCAAAAAACGTAAAGCAGTTAAAAAACACGTTTCTTACTAACTCAAGTTATCACCAAATTAAATATGGAAGACATTATTTTCTATCGTGGGACAGGATAGGCGAGGAAAAATAAAGTAGCCTTGTACGGAATTCCGAATACCTTTCAACCAGAATATCGAGCACTACTGAATATATCTGTTCTTTCATTTCGGACTCCACTTCATCGGATTCAATTTCCATACACAATAAATCAGTAGGGGTCTACATACCCTCAACAGAAGGCTATATTCAATATAGACTACCATTAAAAAATCCATACGTCTTTAGAGAACAGTACATTGATCATTTAGTTTCTCTAGAAATGAACATAGCCCTGACAACGAATTACACAGAGCAAAAGAATAACTTGCTTCAGGAAATGAAGGAAGCAAGACAGAGCCAGGGGCAAATCTGACCCAAATCAAAGCGCAAGGAAGCGTCCGCCACACGTGCGCACTAGTCAGGACCATAAATACACTCACGAAGAGATAGGACATAAAATGCTGAAGAACGATAAGCATCGAGGGTCTGAAGTACACACTAAACCAAATGAAAGGCAATCAAATTATTGTCACGAAATGAATCCGTTGAAGGAATCGAATCGAAGACGTTATACGGTCCCAGTTACGAGCAACTATACCCGAGGCAAACCAAATCTAACCCAAATACCGCTGATGTTACACACCTGAAAGAAAGCGTATTTAAACAACTAGAAAGTATAGAAGGTCAGAGGATGACCAGCAGTGGGTGAAAAATATCACGAAAAGCCTCAGTCAGAATAGCTTATTCTCCTCATCGTGGCTCGAACCGCGTACTTTACAAAGGAAAGTCATACGCTTCTAAAATACACACATATGAAAGCAAAGAAGTTGTATGCAGTGGTGTCATGATGCGATTGAATCACACTGCACTTAAAACTGTACGGATTTATTTCAATGGTCACTTGACCCGGATTTCCGCTGATGGTACTCAGTTCTCGTGAACGCCAAAATTTTTATTGTCCTGAACGGGTTATGAGTACGCGATTCATTTTGCTGAGCTCACTGTGCACGAGACAGGGTCAAGCTGACAGTTGGCTACAGAGCTAATACATGTGATAACAACAGCTCGACTTTAGTGACTTAAGTCCGCTAACTACAAGCAGAATGACTGATGTCAATGCTTGGTAATACTGTACTCTCTCCATCTTCAGGGATAAAATGTACATTTATTCCTACAAGTGGCACGGCGTCACAACCCAGAATAATGCCGACACTTAAAATCTAAAATTTGAATATGTTATCTGTTATTTTGGATTGCGGATGAAACTGGTCTTTCTCTAAGGGAAGAAAACACGTCTTCGAGAAAGGACTCTGAGAATACGTCTGATCTAAGACGATGAATCAAAATAAGTAAAGGAAAAAATAAATCCGAACTCTGAATTGCACACTAGATTCTTATTGTTAGTGGTGCAGTCAGGTCTGTCAATGTTCAATTTCGCCCGTTGTTAGAATACTATACCACAATTAAGTATCTATGAAGTAGCCCGAGTAACTCCATGGAGCATACTTGTTCTTGAGAAACAGTCACTCAACTAACCAAGATATGTCACGCATTTTATGGAACCCAAAGCTTCATTACAGCTTCTTTTCCCTATTATGGGATGTAAATCTAGGCTGCATCTTCAAATTATTTTCCCCTATGATCTATTTTAAAATTATCATCCAGTGTAAATAGGTATCGTGGTGGGATTAAGTGTGCATGTATAAAATTCAGTTTTTTTAAAATGTGAATACATTTTCAGTTTCTTCAACGAAGATAAACGAATTGTATAACAGACGAGCGCTTGAAATAAAGAAAAAGGTGCTTCATGCTAGCAGAACAATAAACAGTATAATAATACAGCCTTCGAATGATGGTTCCACAGCTCTACTCTGTTTTCGTAGAAGAGCGAACATCAGACAGAGAGAACTGTCCATAAAGCAGTTACTCAGAAGTGGCCATCAGAACTGGAGGTAGATCTGAACGCACACGTCTTAAAGTATATCTTTTAAATACACTACACTTTACGTTCCTACTTAAAAAACGTTATTCTTTTCTTTTCATTATTAGTAAAATCATTTGTATCTAAATGTTTGAAACACAGAGTGAAATGACAAGGAATTGGTAAAATCACATATTACACAGTGTAGCAGAGTATCTTAGTTTTACTCATGCACCCTATTTTAGTCTCAACAATATTTCTCTTAATGGTATATCGGCAGACAGTCTGATTAATCTGTGGATTATTTAATATTTTTTAATTTCATAGGTTGTGCGTGACGGAATGATAGGAGGAAGATAAATTAGATACTTAGAAAGATGTGGAATAAATCAGGAATGACTTGTCTAAAGGTAAGATTCTAGTATGTTTCTAGATAATCTGGTTAAAGCAACGAACAATAAGTACAGACGGTATCCGTGCTCTGATTCAAACACGGTACCTCCGAATATAAATCAGGTATGCTGAACGCCCAGCCAGTAATGCCCAACGGCAGATCATCTAAAGTTTTACAACATGCATAACAGACAAGGAACTGCGGAATTTCATCCTGCAATCCAAATATGAATTCAATAAAAGACGGCCAGAGCAGAAGGCAAAAGAAGCACCCACTGGGAAGGAAACAGGTCCGAAATATTTGTGATATGCTAAACTCAGTTAATCAGACACCTACAACGTGGGTTTACAGGTCACGTGGGTGTAAATAATCAAAGACCATTAGTTTAGGGTGATGGACAGTCCGCAATGAACCACTCGCATGTAAGACATGCGCACAAAGAGGTCTACCGCTCAAATATTTCTATATGAACGCCAGCCTACATGGACACACCGTCACGTCGGCTACCTTCATCATTCGGATGATGATGGTGTGACGAGTATCATAAAAGATGCAACTTTTATGGCTCACAGGAAGTAATAAAAAATCGTCTCGTGTCATTTACATTGGCAAAATGTTACTTTCTGTTCATAATAAAAAGCAACATAAAACACTCAAACTAAAAAAAGCTAGACACCACAGAGCAGATTCTTTCGTTATAAGCTGACAGTCGCTCAGCTAGTCAAAAATGTCCCCCCCCCCCTTTTAATGAACTGTACTCTCCATTGCCGCGTTCACACGAGCCAGATAGTGCCAGTCCTGATACAGGTAAATCCAGTTCGCACCCTCCCACTTTTCCTTAAGATACATTTTAATATTATCATCTTATCTAAGAAAAGGAGCATATTCCGAACGAAGACAGTTGAACTGAATGCCAACTGGAGAACAAGGCATCGCACATAAAACCAATCACGTCAGACGGAGTCTACACTTCGAATTTACCTTCCTCTGCCTCAGCAGATTTCTGGGAACAAAACCCACGAATCCACTAATGAGACACTGCAACTCCAGGCCCCAACAATGAAAATTAATAGCGAACAAGAGAAAGGAGAAGAAACGCTTTTCACATTTAAGTGATATTTCGTCTTTTGAATTTTTTTTTTAAATCCATACTTTGCATTATGTGAATATCGAACATACAGATAAAAGGCAGATTAAACACACTTCTTTCAAGGAGAACCGTCTGGAAGAAGTAATAGTGCAGGGGGGGAAAGTGTTTAATGAACCCTGAAGATGGGGACAGAGTTTGTTCCCGAAACGTCAGTTTATTACGGTAATCAGTTAACGCAGATGATTGCCCGAGAAGATTTTATTGATTGTACTCGCAGCGAAAGTCTCAAATCCAATAGACATGGTAGTTTCACTCTGTGCCCTGTCCACATCGTCCGGAGAGCGAAGTTTTCTATAATCTGCGCTCAGTCCTTGCCGCCCATCCGAGGTGTGACTGTGTAGTTGTTCAGCGCGTATAATGCTGTGTGTATGGCGTTTAGCACATATAAATTGCCCTGGAGACAACACGACCATTACGCCAACAAAATATTACTGTACTCGAGTCTTTTTTGTGCTGTATATGTGGGCGGTTACAGAAAGCTAATAGTATTTATACTGTACACTCCCCACTAAATCGCATATGTGTGTGTGCAGGGGTGGGATACAAGTATTGGTGCTGACAATTTTATTTCATAAAACATTAATGTTCAAACATTCTAACGAGAGCCCGGAGGAATACACCTACACAACTAAATATCCACATAAATCACGAATATTATGCCGGCTGCCTTATTTCAACATGAAAAACATACCAGAATTAATATATGCCTAATTATCGTTTTCAAATAATGGAATTATTTTATTAAATATTAACGACAAATTAGTCACGAAGATGACGGAATTATAGAATACTATAACGTGAAGCATGCAGAAACTAACCGACGTTTCAGAAGTGATTACTACCTCTGTCATCTTGGCGATGTGGTGATTAAAGCAGTACGCAGTTTTAATTTTAAGTATGTTCTTAACTGATGCATAATTGCATATATTCATGGTATTGCATTAAAACTCCATAAAGTTAATGACGCATGCACTTTTTTGACAAGTTACGTTTGTCTACGCATAACGAATTTCATTATTTTATTGCCAGAAGTCGTATTATACAGCCATATTTATAACTGAACACAACGCAATAAAATTAAGACAATGGAACACAATGCAATCCAATTCGAATACAACACACAACATAATTCCGGAAGCGCTTCGTGGCGCTTAAAATCTGGATAGAATTTCAAACTGAAGTCAAACAGAAGTTACAACCAAAACAAACTTCAACAGTCAAGGCACATCACATAGTCTTACTACTTTTAATATGGAAGTCCATAGGATGGCTGTTTTGTGTCGGTAGGCTGCATAACACGGAACAATTTAACCATCTGGAACGTCTATCTGCTATTCGATATACAACTTTTGACAACTTCAGTAAAACTTTTCCTCACCAGTTCTCCTGGTTATGTTTTAAAAGTGTAATATAACTATCTTCTTCACTCACAAGATACCCAGATTTAAAAGCGAAATCAAAACAATTTAATTTCGGCCCATGAGTTATCTTTCCTATGAGATGGCGTGATTTTAAACCAACAAACTTAAAACGCAGCAAGATTATAAACTGGAGAGTAATAGGTTATTGCTATTTTAACGCTAAGGGTACACAACTTCGTCTCCACCCCTAACAAAAGAATAAATCGAGGGTGCTTAATTACAATGAGTTAATACAAATATTCATCAAAAGCCTTTGCGGACACGATAAAATACTTTCGAATTCTAAGATACGGGCTTTTATCTGTGAAGTTTGTAAGGTACTGTGAGAAGATCAGAAGAATGGCTAAACCAAACATGACACGAGTTTATATCACAATAAACATGGATTATCTTGAATAAATGAGAATAAAGAATGATTATTCCGTTAGAAAGCAGAGTAATTGTTCGGATCCGAAATGGTGTCCAGTACCGTCCCTTCCATTCTTCAGGAAAGGTGTCTGGCTGTCTCTCTGGACAAACGCATTAAAGCAAAATGAAGACGCGTACTTCCTCGGAGAGCAAACAAGTCAGAAGGTCGATTAGAACAGGAAACACTAACTGGAAAGGCACACCAAGTATGAATGCTCGGTGTTTATAACGACTTATCTCATACCAATTACGCAACTCAACGAAAGGTTTTCCGCCTCTGATCAACCCGGTAGCCAAATACTTGCGGATGACTCATTCAGGGATATAAATTTTGTATATATATATATATATATATATATACACACACAAGTTCGCCCTGATGACGGAGGCAGTATGACCTCCGAAACGTTGGTGGAAATCTACCAGAATACAGACCGCAGCAACTCAGAAGACAGAAATCTTCAGACTCACCGCTGTGAAAACCTCAAATCTCTCTGTAATACGACAATATTTAGATGTGTAACATTTTATAATTTACAATTGTTAATTCGAGCGATGCATAGAGGAAATCAGTTCCACGAAATCGGTTAAATTAAACTGAAAATACGGTTTAATCGAAACAAATCCGTTGCCTTAAATTGGAGGACACATTCAGAATGACATGACACAAGATTTGCGCAACAATATTTTCACGTAACTCTGTGTGTGTGTGTGTGTGTGTGTGTGACCTCCATTTTTGAAACAACGATTTTCTTGGATTAAACCACGTTTCAATTTAATTAAACTGATTTCATGGAACCGGTTCCCTCTGTGGCCAGGCTTACTGATTTAATGCAGAGAGGTCACAAAAGACCGCAACTTTTGTCAGAGGAAGTTAAGTCGAAGTTGTGGCGTTGTTCAGTTACCACGGCTAACAAGGCGGTCGCGCCCTAAGGGCACCAAACCATTTCCAGTGTTCGTTATTTTGATCTTATGCTACCTCTACTGGAAGGAACGGAAATAAGTTACGAAGTCACATATGACAAAAATAAACGTTCCAAGAAGATGTAGACTTTTATTTAAAACGTTTCTTGAGACCATAAACATTTAACCAAATACAGGGCATGAAAATTATAATTCCTCGTCCTTAGCTTTGCAACAAAAATGTCTGTCCGCTATAATAAATATTAAGATCAATAATTCATACTATATCCAACATGGAATTTTGAGAATGTGTACTCCATTAATGAACTTCCACTCTTGTTATTACCTGAGTCAGTTTATTTCGGGTCAACACACCATAGTAGTCACTTTGATTCGGCTCGTAACGGCTTGGTTTATGCAACGGGGCGGCACAGTAGGTAGTTACCGATCAAATACGACGCGGTGGTCTTCGCTCCATTGTTGCACGTACTGGGCTCGAAACTGAGAAATGTTATTTTGGACGATAGTACAGAAATGAGAGTACGCAGATCACGTTCTAGCAACCTCCCTACCGGTCCCAAGATAACTGACTCGGAAAATACCTCGTGTTTTGGGTGAAACCGACTATCTCACTGTGCTTTCTGTTGAGTTATTTTATACATTTTTGTTAAAACCGTTCAAACACACGGGAATTTTTTCCTTAAGTAGGAGTGCTGTTTGTCTTCGGTCAAAGGGTTCTCTCGAGCGACACTACACAACTTCTCCAGTTGATACAGAGTTGTTAAGTACCCCGTTAAAAGCTGAGAATAAAACTGACACGCCACAGAAACTCATGGACATATTCCGGAAGTGTTCACTGCGACCACGCCACGTTTTCGAACAAACGTCGCAAGCAATGGAGAAATCTAGGGCTCCATGTTCGGAATTTATCCAACGGATTAGCTCAAAGCATAAGTTACACTTGTAAAATAGAATTAGCATTGCAAATTTACAACGCTGTATGTTGTCTTAATGTAAACTCCGCTCATGAATGTGCGCGACCAACAAACAAACAAGCTTCTCTGTCTACTAGAACATTCAGCTATAAATATAAGGAGCAAGAGAGGACTGGTGAATCCTGACAAACAAAGGGATGAAGATTTCCGTCTTCTGGGTTGTTGCGCTGTGTAGTCTGGTCGATGTCAACCAACTTTTCAGAGGTCATACTGCCTCCGTCATCAGGGCGATACAGAAATCTTCATACTCACCGCTGTGAAAACCTCAAATATTACAAACAAAAGGATGGCTAACTGTCCTGTGTTATCAGGAACACAAAATAAAAATGCCGTACCAACACACACGAAAAAGGACTAAATAATTTTTATTAAGATATGCGGCGATTGTACAAAATTCCGATGATGGTGGCAGTAAGTTTCTCTGATAGGCCGTCAATATCTACCAGACTAAGCGGCTCAATATCCCAAAAGATAGCCTCCTTTATAGATTGTGTTTGAGGAGAATGTGCTGAGTGGAGTGTTTACACTTCGAAGAGAAGGAACAGCAGGACAGAGAAAATTACAAAATAAAGAACTTCATAAATTTCACCCTTCACCAATCATTATTACGACGAAGAAATCAAAGACAATGATTAAGCAGGATCTGAAGATCTGACAGCAGTGATTACGTAGATGGCCTCCTTCCGGGTTGTAGCGCCGTGTAGTCTGGTAGGCGTTTACCAGTATTTCAGAGGTCCCTGCTGCCTCCAACATCGTGGCGAATGACTAACTAGTAGGGACATATAACACGAATGAAGGGGAAAAGAAATATGGACAAGAATTTAGTCGGAAACGCCTACGAGAAGACAATATTTGATACACGTAGGTGTATAATGGAGGAAAATATTAAAATAGATCTTACGTAGCGCGTGAGGTGGTGGACCTAATTCAACTGGTTCAAGACACGGCCCAATAGGTGGGTACTTCGAGCACAGTAGCGCACGTTCAGGTCGTATAAAATGTGGGTAATTTCTTGAGCAGCTAAACAAATACCACCTCAAGAAGAACCTTGTAAATGGCGCGAATCAGTTGAGTTCCTATGCATGTTTTCCTACAAAATCTCGCTGTGTTACAAAATCAACATTCACACGCAGGCTTGTTGAATTATTGTCATACAGCATTACGTTTGAAGTGTGATTGTTATTGACAGTTTAATGGTTATTACTTTTGGGATCATGGAATACAAAGTCATCATAAAGTATACACTGTGCTTTGTAATGCTTAATGACATTTTAAAACGTTGTATTACCCCTACAGAGGCGAAAATTTTAAAGAAAAAAAATTGTTGGTTGCGGCAGTTCTGTTGCACGCAGAGCTAAAAGGGGCCATTGCTTCAACAGAGGCACAAATCAATGCTATATAGTCAGTACAAGTAGTCTGAAAGGAAAATCTATTTTGCGTTGTTTGTGAGCTTGTGTCTTTCCACGACGTATTTTCATAGATATCCAAAAATGGGTGCAAATAAATTAAGAATATTCATTAAATACATTTTCTGCATTTGTAAAGATATTAAAATTATTTTCACATAATTAATTTAATAAAATTAATTAAAATAGAGTCAATTCACCAAGAAAATACGAGACGACAAATCCACTGGCAAAACCTCACTGAAGCTATGCGATGAAAGCACTTAATTTCAAGCATGGAAAATTACAGAAACAAAAACAAACGAACCCATTATATAAGAGCTTAAAGGAAAAGTAAAATTGGTGGAAACTGCAGGAAAATAAAATTCACGTATAAGTGTTTTAATGGTCAGTCACACGTTTTCATCTGAACTCATCTACTGAGCCAGCACTAATGAGCTATGTTATTGTTTGTGTTACTTTGTAATTACATTGATTGCTCACGAAAACGCTGAGAGTTTTAAATCTTACTTATCAGCCTACTACAAACCACACACTCCAAGAAGCAGTCTTGATTTTACCCAGTGTCTACAGAATGCCCCGATAAGATGTACAACCACATTAAATAAATACAAAATCCATCTTAATAAACTAAATCTTTACATTGGATTCCTAGTAAATTAGCAAACCTAGTGACAAAGTTGTCAGCGGCCGTTTAAAGTTGTTGCTGTGTATGTATCTTTTTGGGACACCCTATATTACCAGAGAGGAGATACTGTCTCTGGTTCAGAATAAACAGTATATCTATTATTTCCCCTTCTGCAAATAGCGAAACCCGCAATGAATCTTATGTGTACTGGCCGGAAAACCGAACACAGATTTTCAAGGTTTACAAGTCGGTTCACCAGAAACCTCATACGAAATTGGTTTCATGCACACACAATGGATCGATAAAATAGGTCGGGCCGAAGGAAGCAACTAAACTCGTAGGGAACATGAGTGTTCTGATACAATTCTTTGTTCTAGATTTTAAAAATGTTCTGCTTACAATTAGAACATTAGTAAAGCTTCTGACTTATTCAGGCAGGTACTTGTAAAACTAAATATTTCACAAACAAGGTATGAACATTGGCATTAGATCTGATGAGGTAAGGTAGTGTCGAGATTTTGTGAACACGATAATAAAATCTTTAGTTAACTAAAATGTTGAGCACGTGATTACCAACTTACGAAGGACAAGCCTGGGGTCCAGATTATTAGCTGAATGCAGCGATAATTTTCTTTAGTCTTGCGAAAGCTAGATGAATAATCGTAATATTATCACAGCCTTAATATGACAGCGTTTTAAACAACTAACAGAATTGTAACAGGAGACACCCTGTAAGATTTGAGGTTTTCACAGAGGTGAGTCTGAAGACAGCAATTGCAAATAAATACTTGTGATATTTTTTTCTTAAATTATTACGGAAACCATTTTCTGCTACAATTTATAAAGATGACCGTAGAGAAGAAGAAAGGCGAGGAGACCTAGAATGAGATGGAACGAGCCGGTGAAATTTAAGATGAATGTAGCATACTAACTGCATGTACTTTTATTCTGATCGCCGTGTATCGTTATGCCGGTGGAAGACATAATCCGGGGGGCGCGGTTGAAAACTTCTTATTTCTCAATCTTCTACTTGCTGTGGATAATATTTAGCGCAATAATTAATTTTATCCCCTTCTCCATTTCCAGTTTTAAATTACAGATTTTATTCTACTATTAACATTTAATTTAATTTTCCCTACTTCTTAATTATACAGTATTGGTAAAACTTACTTTTTTCTTGTAAGCTATTTCATTATTAATAAGCCGTTTCATTCTCAAAAATCGTTCTCTTAAATTCTTTGTCTCCAAATACTTTAATAATATATATATATATATATATATATATATATATATATATATATATATATATACATAATCTTCTTCCGTTCTATACAGAGGGAATCTACCTTCCTCACATCGTTTCCTCGTCCCTCACAGCACCTAAATACCAGTGTCCGGAATATCATAAAGCGGTGTTTCTCAATACGAATACTGGCAACTCTCTTTCTAAGGCGTATAATGTAGTTCAGTATGTTTATTTTCAACACTTCAGATTTTACAATTTTCGCTTCATTGCTCCCGAATAAAATGCGCTTTGTTGGTCACAAAAATTTAATTAAGGCAAACAATACAGTACATTCCTAGGAGAGAAAACGATGGCGCATGGCGAAAATTTCATAATGATAAGCTTCAAAATTTGTTCTCCTCCCCCAATATTGTCAGGTTGATTAAGTCAAGAAGAATGAGATGGGTTGGGCATGTGGCGCGCATTGCTGGGGCAAGAGATGTGCCTAAGGGGAAGAGACCGCTGGGGAGACCTAGATGTAGATGGGAGGATAATATCAGGCGGGATCTATGGGAGACAGGAGTTGAAGGCAATTAGATTTTGCTGGCCCAGGACAGGCACCGGTGGAGGGCTTTGGTTAGTTCGGTGATGAACCTTCGGTTTCCCCAAGCCACCGAGTAACTTAGTTACTATGGTACAGTAGTCTACGCAGCCTGTCTATTTCAGGTGTTCAAGAAATCGAACACCCCCACTAACTAGAAAGTTATATTTAAAATCTTTCCCACACATGTAAAGCTTTGATTTCGCAATCTCACAAAGCTTTGAAATATCGCTGGATTTAACAAATTAGAATAAATACAAAGCTCGTTTAAGCAACAGAGCGAGCGAAAAACTTTATTGTATTCTGGTTGTGCAGTGCAGCTGCAGGGAAACTACGTTAATCAACGAAATAAACCTAAGCGCTGAGTAAAACTTCCGCAGTACAAATTCCACTGTGCCACATCTCGCAGTGTCCAACACAGCTGTTCAATTACTTTTACAGTACTACCACCATTCTGTCTTCCTCTGCTAGCATTGCGGGATATTATTTTTGTCTAAACATGCCTGTCTTCTAGGTTGTTGCACCGCGCAATTCGATAGAGGTTTACCGAAGTTTCAGAGGCGCATGCTATCCCCATTACCAGGACGATAGAGCCAACAAGCACCTCTTAAACGTCGTAAACTTATACCAGACCATACGGCGCAACATCCCAGAAGGATAGTCATATTCATTTTCTCTGCTGTGAGAACCTGAAATCAGAAATCTTCAGGTTGGTTTTGGCGTTTCACAACTTTACTTTTTATAAAATTAATTTTCACATATAATTTCCATCATCAGTCTATCTTCCGTATTTTATAAGTAAAAGTATGCAGCATTTTGTCTTTTGTTTGTGAGTTACTGAATCACGATTAAGCTGATCGATTGTTATTAAAATTTATACAAAGTCCCTCCCTTGTGCTTTCTTTGTTTCCTTCCCCTCATTACGAACAACATGGAAGCAATGCGAAGACCAGTCTTGAAGCAGTACTACTTTGACTAGATGTAAAGTCCTGAAATTTGTTAATGTATCAGATCGCCGAAAAATATGCCACTTCTGTTAAGGCCAATTTTTTACAATGTAAAAAAACATACCTGCCGCGCAACTTTTACATACAACTTCGTGTCCGATAACAACAGAATCTAGCGATAATAACAGAACGAACTTGTCAGAACTGTATATCTTACATTTTACCTGTTCATAATCTCCTATTGTCTCTCTGCCAATTCTCGTTGCCATAGGACTATAGTAAACAACTCATTCAGACTACTCCAATTGGTTGAATGGATTAGGAAACATAACAAGATCATTATTAATTGAAAGAAATTTTCGTCTGAAAGTATATCGACGTAATTCCAAGGACAGCAACAGAGTAGGCTGAAACATCGTTTAAGGGAAGTTCATAATGCACGCCGTTCAACGAATAAGAGCAGACAATTTTATTTAAAAAACAAACAGAGAATCCAATCGATTTGCAGAAAAGGAAAACAGACAATGGATAGACAATCCGATGATGCGATTCTGAAAAGAATTTATAAGGAAAGTGGATATTAACAAAACAATGAATTTATATACAGTATCCTCCAACAAATTGTTATCATTTTATAAAAATATAACCAGATAATAAAAGGAGGGAAGTTTCGAGAATATTTAACACACATATATATGGCAAGACAATAAATGAAAGTGTTTTGCATCCTCACGCTAAATAACCCCTTAAGTTACTACACTGACAAGAACTCAGCTTGTGAGATAAAATAGCTATACAAACTGTAAAATTCAAATACACACTACTAAACAACGACGTTTAATGACAAATATTGTTAGACCTACCCTCAACATTTGCTCAATAACGAACACATTTTGAAACTGCAACCTTAAAGGTTTTTTTAACAAATGGATTCCAATCAAACACACGTCTCAGTAAACTTCCAAATCTTTCACTTGAACTTCTTTCTACTCTACTGTTTTCATTTCAACAGTTGCAATTTTTCTCCTTTCCTCTTTTATTTCTCGGTCTACTTCTTTTAAAATCGTATTTCTTTTAAACGGGTAATTTCAATTTTAAGCTCTCTCTTACCCTTCTATCGTTTTACCATACGCAGCTACTCTCCCACGTAAATCGATCTCCCATATTTTCGATTTATCTCCGTTTCTATAGGATGTCGTTAACCTATATTTTCGTGTGGTTCAGTTTCGCCTTTTACCTCGCACAATAAAATAGGGCGAACGCTGAAACTAGATAACTTGATCGGTTCACGATTCTTTTTGAAGCGAAGAAACGTTCGCCCGTGCTGTGGAGTAGACGGCAACCTCCATCTCAAGAATGTTTTCCACTCACATACTTAGACGCCGAAAACTACTGATCGACCATACACAAAGAGTATTTCAGAACGAATCTTTGGGAGATTACTAAGATCTATGACGCAAGAAGACGTAACAGGATATAGCAGAAAATTACACAGAAATAAACTTCGTGATTTGGCATATTCAGCAGCTAAGGCTTACTGTTATGATAGTAAAAGGAGAATTGCATGGGAACATAGACACAAAGTTAATCTGGATAAGCTAAAAGAAATATGTTTTGTATTAAAACGTTTCTTTAAAAAATGGGATGTGATGGAGTAGATTAGATTTATTTGATTCAGTACAAAGTATATTTGCAAGATCCTGAGAACCTTTGGGTTCAATAAAAGACGGGGAATGTCGTCTTCTCTCATAAGTCGAGTCATGCATTTCAATTCTCTTGGGCCTGTGAAACCACATATTTCGTCTGTGAAGTTTCCAGTGTGGTCGAGTTATATTTCTGCACTTAACATAGGCAAGGCAGGCAGTGGAGGCTAAGAAGAGAAAATACATGAGACGGGGCCCCATATCAAGAGACTGGTTCTACTGAATCAACATATAAGCCATTGCATTATTAATGTCGTCTTGGATAAGACCCCTTGTCAGCGACTTTGCTTTCGTTGTGAATCCAATATGGAGCCCCCCACATACTATGGCAGCCCCTTAGCTTATCACTGTCCTCACCTCAGAATATTGCGTCAGCTATCACAAAGGCACAATGACTACCTGGATAAATTAAAACATTACCTAACTTATCTTAATTCATTTAATAACGTGTTTTTAAGTACTTAAGTTATGCAATATGGCATCGATTTAATGCGAAACATAAATTTAATGGGTCTAGAGCGAACCTTTCGTTGCCCATTTTACAGCACGTAAATTTCAGGTTCTTATGTTGGCGAGTATAAAAATTATTTGTCTTCTCGGATGTTGCGCCGTGTAGTAAGGTAAAAGTTAACAAATGCCTAAGAGGTGATTACTGCCTCCATCATTTTCCATATAAGGCACGCGTATAATGCGTTTTAATAGTCAAGTTGGTTGGATTTAAAACTCAGGTAATTTTAATCATCACCAAAATCTCGCGTAATTACAGGACTCAGGAACGTCCTCATGGTAGGCTGTCCAGGATCCAGCTTTGTGACTTTACCAAAAGTATTCAGTATTCCGGTGCACCACGCCCAAACTATCTTTGAATATAAGAAAAATCCTGTATCACTTTCTTAATTACACTTCCTGAGCCAGTTCATGTCAATCTTAAGTCTCCAGTCCAACTACCTTGCACAAATCAAAATAACGAGAAAGGCATCAGAAATCTCATAGGAATATCGGTCACTGAAAGCAATACAATCAGACTTTCCACTTAAGTGTACTTATCCACTGGAATGTGATATATAATTCATACAAAGGCATTGATTTTCTGGTCTCTGGGTTATCCTTCTGGGGCTTAAGTGCGGTCAGTGGATACTGCGGCCAGAAACAAGTGGAAATTGATTACGCTTGCAACAGACTCCCGGTAGCTCCAAGGTACTGTAACAAGAGTGACCTGCAGTACTGCTGACACACGGCGACAACAGACCATTTGTTACCGTACTCGGAAAAGCTGTGTTCTAGAGAACGCTGAATCTTTTCTGCTAGGAAAACCGAGATTTCAAAGTGGAATACACTGCTTCTAGTTCTAAACAAAGTACGCCTTAGTTGAGAAAAGTAACAGTAACTATTAGTGCGAACTGAAGTAAATTCTTTTTATCTAGAAAGAAGTTCTCTGGGAACTTACATCGCCTATTTTCGTTCACTTTGTTCAGTTTTTTGTAACACAACTATCGAGAAGTATAAATTAACAGTTCTAAGATTCTGTCATCCATTTCTGTGCTTAACGCTCACAGCACAGGTTCTGATAGAATTAAGTGCCTCAGTCTCTCACACAGCCTTCATACTTACAACAGTATTAATACGTAAATAATATTTTATAATCAATTACAGTCACATTAATAATTAATTTCCATACAAAACGTCATATGAATATATCTTTAATTGTTCATATGCTATAGAATAAAACAAGATCAATTAACAAATTTACATAAAGCTATGTTACTTTGCAGTTTGCAAAAATGTTACATACGTTTTTTGAAAGAGCTCTTATCACAGAGAGTGTGAAGATTCCACGTTTCTAGCAGTGAGCCTAATATCATTCCTATCTCACAAGTTTTCAATTCCGCCATGTTGGTATTATTAACAGAACGAAATTTAAAAAATACAAATGTGGAGTGGCCTTCAGTGACATATGTTAATATCAGGTTTAACTAAAATCCTGAAATCCTTCAATTGGTACGATTGTCGTCAGGCAATACAGGCACTTGATCATGGTGACAAAGCAAAGATTGTTATAAGAGTATTGAAATGTCGGAGTTAACCCTTTTGTAGACCGCGAAATAAGAACTTATCTGCCTAAACGTTATTTATGTTTCATAAATTTATGAACTGACGACTGCAAATGTGTATGTACTATTTATATATCAATTATATTATGTGTAAATCTTCCAAGCCAAGGGTCAGCGTTTTGAAAGCAAAAAAAAAAACTTCCCACAGTTGAACGAAATTCCATCGCCTGAAAAATATTCATACATTATTACGTTCTAATACACAGTACAAGACAGCGCAAAGTTGATCCTTGTGAATACGACAGAGGAATTAAATTGCCAATACTGTTATCTCTATTAACACAGACCTCATTGGAATAACCATCATCCCAACAACAGCTAGCGACCTCCACAGTAATAATGTAGACGACCAGTCCATCACGCCAACCGCTAACACGACCACAACGTACACATAAACAAAGTAATGTTACTCACGTATAACTGGTCAATAAACCAGCTGATTACGTTGCGATCTGATGAAAATCATCAGTCACATTTAGTAAATGAAGCTTTGATTTTTGATGTCCATTCGGCCTACATCTTCAGTTTATATCCTCGGTACACTATAAGTAGGGAAGTTTCAGTTCCTTATTTAAAAGGCAGATATAATGGACCCTTTCCTATGCCACTTTAATGCAGTCAACACGCTAACACTCTATTTCTGTGAGATCCAATTAAACCGCCACAGAGAATTTATGATGGTTTCGAGGAAGACATCTGACATAATTATAAAAACAAAAATAAGAAAAATCATTAAT
The DNA here is from genome assembly GCF_977971745.1 of Zootermopsis nevadensis. Taxonomy (NCBI): domain Eukaryota; kingdom Metazoa; phylum Arthropoda; class Insecta; order Blattodea; family Termopsidae; genus Zootermopsis; species Zootermopsis nevadensis. The sequence continues at coordinate 13,423,962 of NW_028259160.1, forward strand.
TATAGGAAGTGCAGAATACTACTGATAAGAAGCAAAGTGTTGCCGTTTTATCAAAAACTCTAATTCCCAATCACATAGAAACAAGGAAAGAAATTTCGGATCAGCAAGTCGGAGCCTACAACGAAATTGCCGAACTTATGTCCAGATCTGTACGCTAGAATATTCTGAGCTGTCAATATAGTCAGAAAGGTTCTGAAGATGGTGCGTTATAATAAACTCTTCTGGGCCTTGTCCGTGTGCTCTCGTCCCTTTTAACCTGGTGTCGAAAGCAGGATCCGGCTTTCGAAAAGGCCGTAATTTTATGTAAAAAGCCAAAAGAGCAATTTTAAACACAGTCCTTATTAATTACGATTTCGCCACTGGATCATACCCTGACCCAACTGAATCAAGTTCATGCCCTCAGAATCTATTCCTCTCAGAATTATTCCCGCTGACACTAAGAATCCCTATATCTAGGTTTTGTGTCCAAAGCTCTGTTAACATATATATCATCTCCGCCATGCGTGCTAGATGTCCCGTCCGTCTCATTGCCACCGATTTTCCTACCGATGTATGAAGATGTCTGTTCTCTTGCATAATTACGTTAATAATAAAGGCACTTCTGACAGACTGGACTTGTACGTCTTCTAACAATTAAATAAACGGTACCCACTGAATAACATTTTGGAAACCCTCAGCATGCAGTGAGCAAAACAGAAGAATAATTAATTTCTCTTTTAAAGGGTTAAAAACTTCTGTAAGAAATATGGCATCGATACGCCGTTTCCTACAATAGTAATTCAATTCATCTCCTTTGTTATAGCAGTTACCAAGAGCAGACGCTTGTAAACGGCAAGCACTAAAATTACACATCAATAACAATAATAATACAATAAACTAAATGCATCGCATAGAGCATGCCATTCGTCTTTTTCATATCAGGAGGTGTAAACCACGCAGTTTGGTTATAATATGTGTATTTATTTATTTTATTTAGTGTTCTGCCAGACGACAGGTCCATATGAACAGGATCCTTCCATCCTTTTCTCGGACTGGGACCTGTTCATATACGTTCTTGGCAGATGATCCAGAAGTGGTTTGCCATTGCCTTCTTCTGTGTGTGAATGGAGTAATTGTTGGGATGCCACGGAGGAAAACTCCGTGTTGCCTAGACCACGGCCTTGCCCAACACAAGTTATAAATTCGGGCACCGCCGGGAATCGAACCCGAGACCCCAGGATGTAGCTATGTAATAATGCACTGAGGAGTATCAGGCATATTCCAATTTCTTGACATTTTAGGACGACTACGGCATTTCCCCTAAAACAATGTCCAAGAAGAATTTCATTATTAATCGAAATAAAAGCGAATTAATGGCAACCATTTTGTTTCAGAGGAAACTCGTGAAATTAAATTGGAATTTTTCAGTAGAACAAGCATCTGTGTTGCCCATATAGATGTAAAGCGGAGGTACATCAAAGTAGAAATGCACTTTGTGGCTCCCTCTGGACAGCCACTGCTTCATACAAGTATAATAACTGCGCTTTGACCGGGGCCGGGTCATTTGCGTAATCGCACACAGAAGCACGAAACGTCTGTTAAACATTCACCTCACACATTCACAGTCTAGCCGGATCGGATTTATAGATGGGTGTGATAAAACAAAGTGCTGGAATCTTACTTGTGGTATTTATTAATCGGCTTGTTAGCACAATGCGCGTTATGGAATAATGTATTGACCAATAAAACATTTGTAGACACTAAATCTCTTTAATGTGTCATTTCACAATTACATTTAATGCATTCCTTGCACGAAAGGCATAAAATAAACGCATAGATTGCTGGACAGACTTTATCCTTCCATATGTGAACCTAAGCCGGACATGCAGCAGGCATAAGGGAACGATAAATTAACACCTCATTTTTGTCGATAAACCTGAGTGAAAGAGACCACTTGGAGCAGATGGGAGGATAATATTAAAATGAGTCTTAAACTTGTTGTGATGTTATGGCTGGAGTCATCAAATCTAGGATAGAAACCAATGGCGGATTTTTGTAACCAAAGTAATTAAACTTCGTGGTCAATTACGCGCAGGTAATTTCTTTCCCATCTCATAACACTGTCTCAGGAAGGACTGTGCTCCAAAGTTAGTTAAAACAACTATACCACTGAAGACGACAGTCTTCTGGGATGTTGTGCTGTGTGGTCTGGTAGAAGTTGACCGACGTTTCAGAGGTGCATGCTACCCATACCAACAGGGCGATGCATCATCACGTATTACGCACTCTACTTCTACCAGACCACACAGCACAACATTCCAGAAGTCTACCGTCTTCCTAATAAATCCATCACATATTTTACCTTGACATTACATTGTGAAATTATATATAGGGACACTGTGAATTGCAAAATACAGTCATATTTTTTGCTCACGTAGACATAACAACACATCAATGATTTAAAAATATGATTCCCTGAAATAAATTACGAATGAGGTTTTGAACGAAATCAATTCTTCCCGAAAGCCAGTACACTGGTATGCTCTAAACATCGCATTGCCTCGTAACCTTTTATAGATTACGAAGAGGATTTAGCTAGACCTGTTTGCTGAATACCGCTTTGTTTTCTTTGTTTTTATAGCATTATCTCTCGCCAACAAGTCTCCCCACTAATTGGATTTTCAGAAATCCTATACACCGTAAGAACGCGAGCTTTAGTGGATTTTGGATCTTCGTAACATTAAGAAGTATTATATCCACGAAGTCATCACTTGCATAATGTATGTCCACTCTCGTGTTCACGGAAAATTAACATCAGGAAAGTTCATGTTGCTACACACATCGAAATGTTGCTACAAGTGCATGTCTGATTACACACAGCAGTGCTGTTTCTATTTAATTAATACCAAGGAAAAAAACAACGAAAGCTATGATGGATTTGCATTACACTTTCACAGTTAAATTTAAACAACGTTCAATGATATGGTGATTAATAAATAATTAATTGTTAAGTACGTTGAAGGACTTGGGAAAATCACGAAAATTCTAAGTCAGGACAAGCGGTATCCGGGGAAGGATATGAACGCACAACTTCCGGAATAAGGAGTAGAATAACTGACAACCCGACATATTTAAAGCATATCCGAAGTTATACCAGACTCTTAGCGAGATATGTTTTAGAGTCCAGTATCAGTTTTTGAAAAACCAGTGATACCAACCATAAGGTAAAACACAAATCACGTTTGCAACGAAGAATGAATCGCTGTTAATCTTGATCAACAATTTTAAGTGTAGACCGCCCATACCAAATTCAACAAATTTCCGCTTATAAGTTACAGATTATACCTGTTCATACATTACTTTCATTACTCATTCACCGTATTGAGACCCAGTGATTCCCCTTGGTGTCTCATATACAGGTGTCTCAAAAAGATACATACACACAAGGTAATGTGTATACATCTTTTGAGACGCTCTATACATACTTGGACATCAGCAGTAGCTCATAATCGTACTGCACAATAGTCAAATTTTAAATTGTTATCTGAGGTCGCTGGGCGGTTATTCTCAGCCTTCCTGAGTGAATGCGACCCCAAGTATAAGAAGAGTTTTACCAGAGGATGGAGCCCAACTTTTAGTTTACATTCGTCGTAATCTAAAGCCAGATTTTCTGGTCGATGGACTGGAGAACTGGATCAATAAGCCGGGCCACATGCAATCCAGACCTCGTACCGCTGTTAACTTTCATACCGAGACATGCAAACAAATCATTGTCTATGACAATGAGGCATTTGTGGGAGAGAATTACAGTAATCGTGGCTTCCGTCACTCTGGGCATGCTTTGTCATGCCACGACCTGCAAGCGGCTCTACACTTCACGAACCAATTACGTATCAAATTACAAAATTTTTGTTTTATATTCCAAGGATTAATACATTTCGGACTCACGCCACTGCATGTGGTTCGGATCAGAAATATAAAATGGATACATGGTGGAGAAAATTTGGAAAGCGGTCACTTGAACGAACAAGAAAATGATCAAATTCGAATAACGGATTCCGGCATTACCAGTACAGCAAATAACAGTTCTATTAGCAATAAATATGTCTTATTAATGTGAAGCACAACGCAATGGGAAAAAAAACATAAGCGATTTATATACACATCTGTCAAGGCACCAGATGGAAATAGGAAGCGAGGTTAAACTTCCAGCCGACTTACCACAACGTGCATAGAGCGGGGATAACCATTAGACGGGAGTCTGGATGAGATCCAGATGACTCTGAATGCGTTAAAAAAATTATTAATGCCTTTTCCAGCGATCTTCACGTAGCTATTAATGTCATAAGCGCATGAAAATTTTAATTGCAACCCATTTTAAACTTTCATTCTGTAATCAAAATAACAATCCTGCACATAATGTATTTAATATTAGAGTCAGTTTACTTAGAGTCTAAATTTGCTACCAATTTTAGCTCGAATAGTTACGGTATTGTTTATGCAATGGGATAGAAATCCAGATACTAACCGGTCTAAAAACATTCTACACGGCGAGATTTGGTCTACTGTTAAAAGTACACGCAGCTTGCAAAGGAAAAATGTTATTTTGGACGGTATTAGCAAGCAGAGTTTGCTTACAGCTATGTTAACCTTCATACAGTATTAACGTGGACAATATAAATCTAAAAAGTAATTGCAGTGTTTTACCTTATGTATAAAAAATAAGCGGACTAATAAACAACCAGAGCACAGTTGTGATATTTCTCCTGCTGTAATTAAGCCCAGTAATGTGCGAGCTTTCCAATCTAGTAGACCGAAAGACAAAGTTATAAACACGCCGTTGGATACACGAACGAGTAACTCAACAGGAAGCTGTTTATAAAACAATCCTTGGGATTGTAACGAAGATTTTCGACCAGAATGTAGAGTTAACTAATTACATTCTACAGAGTCGTCCTCGAAATATTTATACGCATTACGTCGCGTGAAATTCATTATTCATTACCAATTCTATCATTCAGTGCTGCATAATCTGAGCTGTTGGCAGCGATGTTAAATAAAAAATAAATGAATGAAGAAAAAGTACCAACTTTCTGGACCTTCGATGATCCTCTGTGACATTTTATATTTTTTAGATTATGATGGAATTTCAAATGCAACACATATGACACAGTTATTGTGTAAACGTATCATTTTATTATGATAGACAATTGTTTTAGGAATTAAATCATCCCTTACGTAAACCTCCATCACTGGATCTCTTTCGCAGCTTATTAACACTAAGGATGTTTGTCTGCTGAGTTGTTGCTTCGTGTAGTCTCTTACCAGGCTATACGACGCAAAAGCCACAAGACGGCCATCTTCAGACACACCGCCGTGAAAACCCTAAATCCTACTTATCAACACTATATTAAGAGATTCTATCATAAAAACTACAGGAATATCACGTCATATCTCAGTTAACGTTAATACGTAGATAAACAGATGTCATCAATAAATAAAACGGACTGATTTAATTCTGCCCTTGGATGCACTTTTACCTTCATGATAGTCTTTGTAAAAACATCGCAAAATCTCAAAAATTAGACTTACATAAACGTACTAATAATACGACATAAGAGAACCCCAAGGGTGTTCATGTGAGGTATATACTGGGCACGTTGCTCTCAGATTACTTAGGATGCTGTCTGCCTTTTTGCTTACCACTAATGCTCTATGCTCGCATGGCCCCCACCATACAATCAACCTTAATTCCTTTAGTTTCACCTGTAACCCGGCACTTAACCGGACTCAATGCGTACTGAAGCTAACTTTTTAATTAAAAAAGTTGTGTGCGCTTTAAATTTTCTTCGGAAATTAACTGCAGCAGATGCCTTTACCACATTTCTCTTAGTTTGATCGAGAGTTCTCCAACTCGCCATACATTCCGGCCGATTACTATCGTCATCATTTTTGTGGATTAGACCGATTAAAACTGCCTTTACTCCAAAATGTTTATTTAGACTTGATTTTCCACCATTTATACGGAGTGATTCAAACCTTTAGTGCAACAATTAAGAAGCCTGTTGGAAAGATAATAACTTTATAGACCTGCATATATTATAATTTCCTGCCCGGACAAATCTAAAAATATCTTAAACATGGCATAAATTCAGATACCAGATTTGACTCTACAAGAAATTCACCTAATTTTAAAAAATGCAAATAAAGGCATTTGTTACCAGTCCAGTGGCTGTATTCAAAATGGCACTGACAGCGTTTATCACTTTTCATAAATGTGTACTTTAAAACAGCCTTCAGAAATGTGTCACTGATAGAGATTCTGTATTTTGTATGTGTGCGTGCGTGTTAGTCAATATGATAAATTAACTATAGAACATCACGTCGCAAAGACATAAAAATATAACCCCATAAGAGCTACAGAGAATATTTCATGAGCTCCTTGCCGGCACTATATTCAGCACCGTGCGAGCGTGCGTATATGTGCACACGACATGCAGAATATTTCAGCGACAGGTAATCGAGGCGAGCCAATAATGAAACAGGAAATGTTCCGCCATGATGCGTAGATTTCACAGTTGTTCAAGGTTAGGTTCCGGGGTTCAAAAAGCTCACGTACTCGGACCGCCAGCTGAGCAGAATCGCTCGTTAGAATTTACGTCAGAGTACAGTGAGATTTCAGGTCATCACTGCAGCGAGTATCAAAATGGCTGTTGTTTTGGGCTGTTTCGCCGTGTAGCCTGCTAGAATTTTGTCGACTTTTCAGACATATTTCTTAATGTATAGGAAGCAAACACGTATAAAACGTCGGTAAACTTTTATCACACTACATGGCGCAAAAACCCAAAGACATCAATTTTCAAGATGTGAATAAAAAAGAACACGTAAAATATTGAAGAACACTTAAAGACTAACCATATCAAGAATTAATATATCAGGAAAGAACACGAGTGCGAAACAAAATAGATCAACACAGACAAAGTTGGTTTAAAGCATTTGGACAGAAAGGCAGATGATAGATTTCCCTAACAGATTCTGGAATCCAATAAACCAAAAGGAAAAAGAGGCAGAGGTAGACCTTGGATAAGATAGAATAAATATGTGAGGTCGGGACAGGCTTGTGTGGCTATACTATGAAGTGAAGTAGAAGAAATAAAATATTTGTCTGCATTTCTTTCTTTCGTATGCACCGTCATGTTATACAATGGGTTTTGAGAAGACTTGGTTTCCTCAGGATTATAACGAGCATATTAAAGATCCGGAGTGTTTAGTGACTTATTTGTCTAAACTGGCCACATTTATTGACTCTTGGGTTATTTCATAACGCTTTTTAATGCGTAGCTATGTAGTTTTGAACAGCAGGATGGTTGTGAATAATAAATCAAAATATATTTATTATATATATGTATTATCCTAACATTTCCAAAAAAGGGGCTGATAAAACTACTAAAAATCTTAGTACAGGCAACCGGCCTTTATGCCGAGATTCAAATCTTAATTCTCCAAATAGGAGAGAAAATTTATAAAAAAAAAAAGATGCTTAACTGCGCCGTTCGGTAAACTATTTGATTACGAAAATAAATAAAATAATCATCTTTACCTATGTCCTCAGACATCAAAGTCGTATCATTCTCCAAAAGAATAACGGGATGATACGTCCAAATAGGTGACCACAATCTCCAGAAAATTTAAAACTTATTCAGATTTACTGTAATCCATCCACTCATGCGACATCATGCGACTTGCGCATTTGAAACAGCGTCCTTAAATAATCGTGGCGTCACAAACGAATACAAACATGGACGACGGAGATAATGCTACAATATAATGGAAAACAACAAGGAGTACCGCCGAGGCCTTCCTGGAAACACATCAATGCAACGAAGTGTACTGCATCTCAAACTAGACTTCGATATCTTTGCTATCCATCTTTGAAATGCATGAAGTGAACGCCACCGTCTTTGTAATGTGTATGTTGACTTATTTCTGTTCGCAAAGATAACTGAATGTCTTGTAACAAGACACAATGGCGCTCGTCCCTTCTTTAATGCACAACTTTGGCAATAAAGCACTGGTGTGCTGTATTGTTATTCACTCATCTGTAATCTAGGGAAGTTACAGGCCACTCGTGACGCTTACTCGGCAAAATATCTATCAAGCATCAGAATCGAAGTACCCAGAATGCCTTATCGCAGACCATAGAATATATCTTCAAATAAGATTAGAATCCTCCAGTAAAATAAATGGTAACATTGAAAGTTATCCTGAAAGACAAATTTTGACCGAAAATCAAATATGAATATACAAGATAAAAGCAACAGAAACATTGAAATGTGATAGTGAAGCGTGCCGAAAATGAAAGAAATACAAAGACTTAAAAACAACATTGAGGTTGGTACAATCTTTACTCGGTGTTATATGACTGTATTACAAATGAATTACAGACATCAGAATAAATTACACGCTCAAAATATTATCTGTGGAATAGAAGAAGTCTGTTCATAGGATACGGGATGAAGTCATAGTATGTATGCCCAATCAAAGAAGATATTAGGAGAAGTTAATGATTATTATATTTTTTAAAAGTGTAAATAAAACGTAATTTTCCACATCTCTTTGTACTACGAAAAACTTGCAAGATAAAAATTTCGTCGTTAACATGTATGCAATAAGGGAAAAATACGTACTTTCTTTCCTTTAGATTTGTAGGTGCCATTTAGGTATAATATTTTATTAAAAAGGCTTTAGTCCTTTAACGCTTATACTGACCTCTCGTCACGCCTAGTCACGCTTTGTCACACTTGGGCACGCGTGGACACTAAGTCACGCTTACGTTAAAATAAGTCAAGCTCGTTTAATTGTATCTATTTTGCAATACGTTAGATGAACTTAGAACAGGTTAGGTTGTTAGGGTAGGTTAGGCTGGGTTAAGCTAGGTTAGCTTAGGCTGGGTTAAGCTAGGTTATCTTAGGCCGGGTTAGGTTAGGTTGGAATATGTTATGATAGGTTAGGTTAGTTTGGGTTAGGTTAATTTGGGTTAACTTGGGTTAGGTTAAGTTATGTTAGGTCTGTTAGGTTTGTTAGCATAGGTAACATTTTGTAAATATTCATCACGTTACGACAGTTATGGCCACATATCGTCACACCGTTACCGTTTGTCACGCCTAGATACGCTTTGTCACGCCTTGTAAATCTTTGTCACGTTACGAGAGGTATGGTGATCTCTCGTCACGCCGTCAAGACAGGTCACGCTTTGTCACGTTTGGTCACGCTTTTCAAATCTTCGTTATTTTTAATACATCTTAATGTTTGTTTAAAAAAATATTTTCTAAGATGACACATGCAATGTTACGAAATTTGGAAATGACGTCACAATTCCGACGCGTTTAAACACAATTTTTAGTTTTCCTTTTGCTAAAGGTGCCTGTAATCTCAAATTTGTCTGGGGACTCCCACCTTTGCGTGGGTGATGGGATTTCAGATTCTCACGGCAATAAATATGGAAGATTGCTGTTTTCTCTGATGTTTCACCATTACTCTCTTAGACATTGACCTACAAACTTGACAGTAAGTCTTCATTACCAGGGCAAAGATGGTGGCAGTACCAGACTACACGATACAAAAATATGAGATGACAGGAATCTTCATATGTAGGCCTTTCTAAAATCTTCCGTTATTGTTGATCGTTCTGAACAAAAAATGCGATATAAAGACAAATTTTTGCGCATACCAAAATGCAAATTTGATCAAAATCCATTAAATATGGTTTTGATATACAAAATAAGGACGGATGGATATGATCACATTATGCTTTTGATGTATGTAGTTTCTGCAAGAAATTAATAGTCTCCAAAATTGAAATAACGTACAGGACTAAGTAATAGATTTTGAAGGGAGAAACTATAGTCGTAAATTTCTCATTTGATGTATGACGGAATATGCCAGTTGCTGTGCACTGCCCATAAAATTTACTTTTTGCGCACGAAGAACAGAAACAACAAAATCGCTGCGTCCTTCTGTTTTTATTACAGTTCTTTTTCCTGCAAAGTTCAAATGTGTAGTTAGTCGTCGGATTTATGAAGCAAATATCAGATGTTTTCGTTTACGAGGTGCTTCGCCGCGCTCTGGACAGGTGCTTTTTCTTTAGTTTCGTATCTGTTTACATTCCACAACCAATGAAAGTGGCTGCAGGGAAAGAGGATGCAAAGATGCCACGAAGCACAACATTCTAAACTTACATAAATTAAATAAACGTCCCAGTTATCTTTTAAGTGGAATAATTATACATTACAATGGCTCTGTACTTCGGTCTCTTGAAAGTACCCCTTCATGACGTAATTTACAAAGTTTAAGAATTTATCTTTCTTTATGCGAAATAAAATTAAAGTAGGGCTACCTTTATAATATCGTGATCCCATATCTGCCACTTAACTTACAAGGTTTTACAATTACTGTACACTTTAGAAATTGCCACAGAGTACATGAATTATGACGTGTGTATTTCTGTATGCGAGGAGCAAATTCTTGAGAATATATTTCCGCCAATGGGTCTTGTTATGACCCCAAAGAATCAAGTCGTTATCCTCTGTAAGGTCGAAATGGTGTGTTCAGACTAGATCGAGAAGTCTCCTTCAATTTAATTATTGTACTCATTTCCAATTTACCCATTCCTGCTACATACCCATTTCACCCGTCTTTATTCGAATTAGAACACATGAAATTCTTCTTTACTTTATCTTATCTATCTTCTTACCTCCTCTTTCTTGTATTTTTTATCCTCCACGTTTGGTTCTAAAACGCCCTGAATATATTATCTTCACTTACAGTTAAATATGAATTAAATACATACTGGCCTACTCATATTCTGACCAAGGTTACTTTACTGCTGTTCATTGGCTGTAAGTATGTTCTTAATCTGTTAAAATACATATATGTATTTCGAGCTATTCATGTTACATGTTTAAAGCTGAACAATATCGTCTCAAATACATTACAGGTAACAGTGAACGCACATGTGTGGACGTTTCTCCTGTTCTGTCCACAGCCCGCTCGATCCACAATGCTGTCTGTCTGTTTACATAAAACATCAAACGATATTACGTTACACGAGGTGTGGATATACAAGAGTAGCAAAGAACAGCTTAATCACAAACGTGCAACCCGTTCGCTCGAATGCTCGCCGTCTCATCCACACCTGAAATTCGAAATACGAGCTGAACCCCTTGCTACATTACTCTCTTATCTTAAGGCTAAACACACAGATACGGACGCAGCTTTAAATTACGATCGTCATAGTATTACTAGAAATGGATCAAAAGACGTTTTCTTTTTAAAAACAATTTAAATTTCTTCCTCGCGACCTCACAGAACACGACCTCGCTGCATAATCTCGGCTTACAACAAACCGCAGCATGAGTCAACAGTAACACAAAGGTTCACCTTCCTGCTCCATCCAGATCCCCGGTTAACTAGACAGCTGCATGACAACGCAAAACGAATGGTCAACGCACGCACTGACGAATCAACTTGAGTCTAACAACGCAACGCCCGTGAGCTAACATAGTCCATACGGAAACACAAGCATCATATGTATTTCTCACGGGGTCAGGGAAGGGGAGGGGGGGGGCAGACGAAAATACATCATTGTCCCCCTATTGTACAATTTACATTATAAATGATTGGCTGAGCAAGTCTTAAACGAACATAACGTTAAATGTCTTGTTCCTTATGTAATACATGTACTTCATGAGCTATTTCCTTAGCTTTTGATTAACCACCTACGTGCATATTCAAACAACACTATATTTTTATTTCTTAACAGACACGCAGAAGTTAGTGTGATCTGCAATGCTAGATTAAACGCCTTATCGCAGTGCTAACCCGCTAGATTCCGCTTCGGATAAACTAAATATTATTTTGATTGATATTTGTGTTAAACGATTATGATGCTTCAACTGTAGGGGCTATACAGCATCAGGTAGGATGTGAATACCACGACTATTGATGAGCAGATAATATGGCTTATCAAGCGATACTTGATTATCTGCGGGACTACCCAAGCATTCGCCTAAAGCGATCGAGGAAAACCACGAACAAATGTCAGTATGGACAACAATTTGTCCCAGAATACAGAAGACTACGTTTAATTTTCCAAAGAACATTGTTATGTTCCTTACAATAAACTACAGCTTCTGAAACTTATTTGTGATTTGTTATGGAATTATTATGATACTTCCTACTACTGCCATATTACTACTAATACCACCAACAGCAATAATAATAAAAGTAACAACAATTTTCATTTCATGCACGCCATAAACTGCAGTCTTCCTGTTTAGAAGTATTTTAAGTGATAAAATTATCTTCATACTAATCTACAGATTATACATTACAGCGCTGAGTCAACAAATTTACTTCTTTAGTCTCAATAAACCTACAAGATTTACAGACGATTATTATGCTTCTAATTACATGGACTTCTGCTGGTGTTGATCTGTTGTGAAATTATTATTGGATCATTATCAATGCCCTCATATTTTCATTAATTTTGTCAGTTTTGCAGACTTATCGAGACAAGTGTTCCCGCAAACCTTGGTCTTAAAGTAATTTAGTAGCGAGGCTTAATATGCAAAAAAAAATCATCTTTACTTCATAACAGATTCCTCAAGTTTTCGTAACATTATTCCTTAAAGGCTACCAGATATATTGTATTACTACACAGTTGTATTTAACTTACATGTCAGCGATGTGATGTTATTCTGCTTCAGCCTTGATTATTTCTAGAACGTTCGTTCAAACCGGAAGCACAGGACTGGAGTTCAGAAACACGTGTTACGGATAAAGTAAGTTTACAACATTTCTCGTCTCATTAAACCGCCGCACGGTGGTTTTATAAACAATCGTTGCAGTATTTCAGTAACAGAATAATATTGCTTGTTAATCACGATCATTTAGAACACTCTAATACTGATATCCACATATGCTAATAACACTAAACTACTCCACACCACTTCGCTCCATTTTTCTGATGCTTTAAACTTTTGAGCCTGTGGTACATGTCTCAGACGCTTGAGGCGCCCTGTGTCGCCCACCCCAATACTGCCAACTTCCGACTTACATATTCTGTTATGAATACGGAGATTGATAGTGACTTTTGCAATTAGGAAATTAGACTAATCGCCAGATGTGGTTGGAGTGGGAGGATTTGAATGTCCGAATGATGACGAAAAATGATAATTGAAAGTAACCATCAGCCGTACTGTTTAGATGAATTTTGATAGACAATTTTGTCGTCACAGCATCTACAACATGAGTTGACAGTCGTTCCAACTGTCATAATGGACATGCATGTACAGTCAGGATAATTTCCCAGATCTTTTGAACCTTACTTCATTCCTTTTATTTCGTCAGTCGCTTATAACAAATTTTTAAAATAAAAAATTCCTATTTGCTTCAAAAAAATTTCCTTCGTGTTTCTTAACTGATTACTCATAAGAAGTGATATTTCTTAGTTTTGTAGTAAATTATAAATAAAAATTTCATTAATTCGCGATGCGCAGTTTGTTCTAAATGAGCATAATTTTTATACTTTTTCTTTCACACATCTCATAGCACTTCAGCAACACAAAGAAAACACGAGATCAGTTGTTTAATGCCGTTTAACGAAATAATAGTTGCTTACTCTGAGAATCATACGAAACCCATAAATACAAAATGCAGACATACTGATTTCTAAAACAGGTGGTACGTAGAGTTACTACTGAGATTTAAAGAATCAAAGAATTCGGTAGCAGCCTAATTTGAGATATCAATGGATGTCTGGAGGAATTGAGAACACAGTTTGGCAGTCGGTCTCTGGGCCGAGATGCAATCTCGGTACCTATCGAATGCAAAACAGTAGTGCCAACTGCTAGGCCACGAATTTCAGTCAGGAAAGATTGTTACCATGTTCGGTTCTGCGCATAAAGCATGACTTTTCAATATTCCTCAAGGAAAATTCGTATCGTTCATTTGCTGCGTTTTAGTAAGATTTTTTCGTCGGAAATATAAGTAGGCCTAACTTGTAAAGATTGTAGAAACTTATGTACAATCACACATTATGCAAATATGAAGTACAGTGTGTGTGCTTTTATTTAATTTTAAATTATCGTTTACCAGGAAAGACGGAGACTGATTAAACTTAGGTGCTGAAACGCCGTGACTTCAGAGTAAGTCATTAAAGTTTACCACTAAGTTAATCATGGTAGGAATTATGGCTATTGATATTATATGGTCAATTAACAATGAGTCGACACGAATTGTGGAACTAGAGCTGTAAGCTGCTATCAGTGAGTTTGCTTACACTAAATGATCTGTTCCAGATAAAATTCAAGGGTATCCAGAATGAGAGCCAGTTCACTGAAACTTCCAGAGTCTGTTTCGTCCTGGATTCACCTACAGTAGGAACGGCTGTGGAGAATTTTGAGTTTATAGACTCATGATATAAATCTGCTAATTTAAAATTCTGCGTTCAGAATATTCTGTCTGTCATCCCCGATGATAGTTAATTGTGCTATTTAATGAAGCCGTTTTAGCTGCAGAGGTCATTAAATCTGCCAATGTTGTAGGCTGTATCGAGACAAGTCTTCCCGCAAAACTTAGCCCTAAATTATTAAAAATTAGTAGACAGATTTAATTTGCAACAAATTTCATTTTTACTGCGCGATAGATCCCTCAGGTTTTCACATTATTATTCTATAAAAGTTGCTGATTACATGATGATATAAAAGTAGGCTTTCATTACCCAATTACTCTGTTTACATTCAAATGAGAGTCACGAAAATCCTCACTAAGGAAACCCGGTATTCCAAACTAGATTCAAATTTGAAACCACTAGAGTACAAATCCCTCCAGCATCCGTGTAAAATGAGATACGAGTTATTGATGTAACACAAATGAGCGTGTATTTTCATTTAGACGTTAGGGAATACTACACCAGAAAGTTAACATTGACCTAATAATTACGTTAGAAATAAAACAACAAGACTTAAAGGATTTTGAAGGGTTTTAAATTATAATTAATGCAAACTAAGTTACGACATTATTAAAGTTAAGGTAATTAAAGAAATGGACGTCTAATTTTTTATTCCTTTAGAATGAGCTCAGCTCTCTCTGGTAAAACTGACACATAGCATTAAAATTACGGATAGGCTATAGCACGCCAAATTTTCTTGTGTGATAACTAGAAATGAAGATGGCGCTCGTTGAGTTAGCGAATTCTAGAAATGAAGGCGACCTAAGGTAAGGCGAAAGTCCTGTTTTGGCACGTGGAAATGTAGTAAAGTTCACTGAAGAACAAATATGGTTAGAACAAACAAAAATTCTTTTTAATATCTGCAATCAGGATATTAGCTACTATTCAGACATTGCACCCCTCCTACATAAAACAGCAAACGGCCAATAAAATATCTCAAGAACTTTCTGAATGCTCTGTTTTACTGGTATATCGAATAAAAGATAAGTTACAACTTATTTTACATCTTATTATTGTATTTAATGACGCTGTGTCAACTAATACATAGGTATCACAGTAATATACGGTTAGATCATTATGAATTGCGGATATAATGGTATTTAAGGCAATATATAGATGCCGTTTCGTACAAAATTAATCGACTCTCCAGTAAGCACATCAAATGTCTTGAAAGATATGTGGGCCTCGTAAAAGTAAAATAAGTGTTTCAACAATAACATATATCAAACGTCAGTTACGCTATTCTTTATAGTCAATCAATAAATCCGCAAACACTTTCAGACTTTCAGTCAAGTCCTGAGATAAAATATAATTATGAGCCTTGTGAGATTTTAGGTTCTAACGGCGGCGGGTATAAAAATGTAGGTATTCAGGAATTTTTGGCCGTGCAATCTGCTAGAAACTGGCGGATATTTCGAGGTTATTACTGCTTCCGTCATCAGGGTGTCCGTCAATTTCTACCAGAGTACACGGCTTGACATTCTACCATTCTACCCTAACGTGTCAAAGTTAAAATCGTGTCGTTAAATAAACAATCATTCGATGATAAATACCGTCTTTATTTTGTCAAATAACATTAAATAATGTACTAAACTAAGAAACTTAACTAATACAAGAAGAAAAATGTCGAAGAATAAGCTTATGCATCAATGTAATGGAGTGCTTTTATGCAGTTACTTAAAACACTAAGTAGAATCTGCTATGGTAGTAGAGTTATAATCCATATAACAAGAAAATATTTTCTTTCTTGAAGAGATTTCCAGAATACCTTTGTAAGATGGAGGTCGCATGTCAAATTATAACATTTCATCAATGAACTTACCAACTTCCTGTGTAATAAATACATTTCTATCTTCTTTCCAAAACATTTTTCGAACAAACTATTCCTAATTATGACTTCCTACTTCAGGTAAATATTGCATCTAAAAAGATTAAATGAATAACGATTTACGAGCTGCTGCCCTCGTAGAGACTCACATCTCATATTCAAAGATGTCTGAACGGGTCTACCGTAGAACAATCATAAGTGGCATCCCTGCGTTCTATGAGAGCAACTGGGTCAGGTACATGTATGTGGGTAGGTTTCTACGTGTAGGTGTGGCACTTGTCACTGAACATTGACTTACCAACACATGTCGTCTGGAACAGAGGCGTGACGGGTTCTTCCGTCGTCTTCATTGTACGGTGACATCGAGCAGATATTCCTTAGGATCTTCAAACTTCAAATAAGTTATTTACGTTATACGTCCAACATTCTGATATTTAACGTTTCTGACACAATAACGGGTTAATAATCAGAATCGTAAGTTGTCAATCAAAGTCGAAAATTCTATCAACCTTAATGGTATCATTTTAAAAGAAATTTCGAATATACAAACAATGATCAATAATCACGTAAAAATGTTTCAAGGATACGTTCGAAGGAGATAATAAAATATAATATATAAATATTTATTTAAAAATTATATTCGCTGTCGTAATATAAATTACTAAACGTGGCACTAGTGTTAATTACATTAAACACTAAAACCTTAAGAGTGTGTAGTCACGCAATTTAATGTTTATGGAGCATAAGAAGATTATATATTAAATTAAATGGAAATTTAATTTATATTTAATTCATAAATACAGACAAACTATGCACGTGAATTAACATTTCTTTGCGTTGATAGTACGTATTTCCTTATTAGTTCGCCACTTTTCATCAGAAAATATAATTCGACTCTCAGTTACGGGGGTTAGTTATTAGAAGTTTTTTATATAACCACACCGCTCTTTCTGACGTGAGTGACGCACACCCTGGCGACAGAATGCTACACCTCACGATACCTCCTCACCGGTCCGCAACCGGCCAAACACTGAGCTACTCCGCGCACGAGTCCAAAGTTGAGGGGTGTTGACGTGCGCCCTGAACTGTCGTTAACGAGACAGAAACGCACAGTCGGACAAGTCGGTAAACATATCTTGCCTTTCATAGAAGTGACTCTCTTTGCTTGGTAATCGGACTTGCAAGCAGAAACTTGCCACTTTTTTTCATAAAACTGCCATAGAAAAAATCTGACCCACTGTTGACTCTTTTTAAAATACAATTTTGATAAGGAGGAATATGAGACGGTTGTGTGACTAGATAAGAATCCGTAGCCGACTTGGTGGGACCGAATGGGAATTTATGGATAGATTCAAATCAAGCATATTTCAAAAGGACTGTCTGGTTTCTCCCTGGATAAATTTAGGCGTTTCCAGCCTACGGCATGGTAAAATCGTATACGTCTGTGTGTATTTGTCATCCACCCGTCAACGTCTGTCTCTCCTTCAGTAAAATCTTCCAATTTTTAAGCTTCTGTTATATAGCTGCAATTTGATAGCAGAAAACTGACTTCATCTTGAAAACTTGATAGCTTCACATTTGGTTAAAATATTCCCGACTTTTATGGAGTCCAAAATTTCTTTACCGTGTTCAAAAATATTCCACCAGTTAAATACATTATCTGTTTTTTTAAAATCCATACTAATATTATCCTTCCATCTGTATCCATGCTTCCTGAATCTTTTGAATGTTTTTCGATCACGATATTGCATACATTCTAATCTATCCATGAATACTACATGCCCAGCTCATCTTATTAACCTTGATTTTATCATCGTAATAATATTTGATAACATAAATCGTGAATCTACACGTTATAATTTTTATATATTTTGTATTATTTCCTCTTTATTATCTGCATAGTCCTATATTACACGTATTTGAAAAAGAGATTTTGAACCAACTGACACTAAAGGAAATTTATTTGGAAAACTTCGTCAATCATAACTTGCGGTTTACTTGCACTCTTTTTAAACACGTTTCTAATTAGAATATGTTCAGGTGTAAATAACATAACTTACTTTGAAGATCCGTTTATTACACGTCTCTCAGTGAATTGTTTCTCTTTTAATCCTTCTAGACCTTGCAGTTTCTCTCTTCTCGTCGTTAATTTTGGTGGCTGAATTTATCCTTCTGTAACAAAATCTCTGATTAGGTATCACACGCTCTTGTCCTCCTGAAGAATCCAGTTTGTGAGACTTCATGAAAACAAAGTTAAGACGATTGAAAAAGTTTATAAAACTAAAATTATTTTGCGTGAGATCTGAAGTTGTCACGACTGCGAGTGTGAAGATGGTTGTATTCTGGTGTTTTGCGTCGTGTAGTCTTGAAGAATTTTTCGGGCGTTTCGGAGGTGCTTGCTTTCTTCATGATCAGGACGATTAATAATTATAACTCAGAAAATAACAGACTTGTAAATTAATTGCAACACACCTCGTCATAGACATTCAGAAATAGTAACTCAGCTGTGTATTAGCTCTGTTAATAAATGCACAGTAGGATTTTATGACGTGTGAAGTTGTCAACAGCTAACGGAAAAGTCTGTAGTCTGAAAAGCAACACATGATCTTTAGTCTCATTCAGCGCGTGTTTAGGTTATAAAATGATCCAAGGAGACTGTATCAGAGTCCTAAATAAAGAAACACATAAATGCAACTCATATTTTTACAATGGTTATATGATCTTCAAATCATTCTATAGTACAGTAATGTGTTAACCGAGCAGAACTATTTTTATGTCGGAACAGAATCATAAATCATATCCAGCTGTTGGCCCTTCGTCAATTTATTATAACATCCGGCATCGCTGTATCAATACATTGGTAATTTTAATGCTAGTTTTTAAATTCAATGCACGTGAAACAGGGATTTGTATGAAAGAGACGTAACAATAATTGCGTCGATGTGTAAATTGAACGTTGATCCAAACAGATGATAAACACAGATTGAAATTCACATTCATTTCCTGTGGCTATGGATCAGGAACAGGACCAGTCGAGAAATAAACAATTACAAGTCGTTGAAAAGAAAAACGTTTTTGGATTTTGGCGTCTCTTGTCGAGCTTTCTCTTAACAAAGAACTGTAAAATGTAGAATATCAAAACGACGCTGCATTTTTGTGTCTGTAAGCAGCGATGACGTAAGAACTGCGAGAAACTGTAAACCTTTCGCATCACCTTAATCGGATCAACAGCCTTCATTTGAAATCTAAAGTTCTTACGGACACATTTGGTTGGAAAATGAAACCAAGTAACATTTTCTCGGATATATAGTATAATTTATTATACGTTTACTGTTATTCCTAAACATCATTAAGATCCTGAAGTAGGAATCTGGTTCCTCCGAAACGTCGGAATTATTTTTGTTCTTCTTCCTACTAAATGGTGAAGAAGATAGGCATTTTCCGAGACGCCGGTAGTATTAATGTTTTATATTTGAATCTCATATGTTGTCAGGATGAATACAGTAACGAATGAAGCAGAAGATTACTCCCAAATGCCGACACTAATTTTATTCACAGATACGGCGTTGTACTCGCAAGACAACTAATTCAAAAATTATTTTCGTTAAACTCATTCTGAGACTTCCTCAATTCTGGAGAAATGGTAAGTGTAGCGCTCATTCTAACTATCATTTCTAATATCATTCCTGATATATCACGTGTTTTGAAACTACCTGCCACTTCGACAGACACAGACAATGCTGTATGCCATGTAATGTGAAAATCTTGATCCAGAGGAAATACAGCCATCTGCGCTTTGTTACCGGAGATTTGTCTTCTTTAACCAGTTGAAGCGATTGTCGATCTGCAGTCTGGAGATGGATTGCTGCTGCCTTCTCTGGCATGGGACAGTAGTCTGCGTCTCGTTAGTTCGAGAGCAGACCTGTCTTCAGACACAGTCTGCTTACTCAGTCAATCTGCACCAACCATTTACATTGCCGATAGGAACAGCCATCACATTCAATAACATTTGCAGAAAGAATGTGGGCAACTTTTACTGCAGGCTATTACATCTGATTCTTTTAAATATATTATAATTAAGCTAATGAAGTATTAGGTGGACAGAGGATCAGTAAACGAAATAAGCGATCGATTAAAACAGTCAAAACCAAAAAGTTTCTGAAGGAATACTTTCCGTGAAGTAATCCAAAATGTCTACAGTCAATCTAGCCAAACTACAAATTAATAATTACGCCTATATAAATTATTAATAAGTTTATGTGTGTACTTCTCATTAGCACAGTTTCAGACTACTTAAAATATTATACAGAATTCTTCTCGGGCTGTCATCTTCCTTCTCGATCTCAGGATGCTGAAGAATTCAGCACACTGAGGACGCACTGAACTTTTATAACGCGAAGATTCCGGCAAAATTTCATTAAAAGCGAAACATTTTCTGTTGTGACGTCACCTTTTAGCCATTACATTACTCAATTCTAAAGGGTTATGACGACGGTAGTTTACACTTAAAATTATTCATTCTCAGGACTTTTTCCATCGTCTGTTTTTTAAAACCACGACGTTTTGGAGGCTCCTCTCACCTGACGACAAAGACAGAACCAGCCCCCGAAACGTCGTGGTTTTAAATAACAGACGATGGAAAAAATCCTGACAATGAATAATTTTAAGCATTACATTACTATTTAGACTCTGCTCTTTTAGATTTTGATACCACGTGGTTACCAGGTTAGGAGGAAACTGCAATCTCAATCTTCAGAGTATAATTGTAGCATTATATTGCCACTAAGAAACAGCAGATTTTTAACGAGACTGAACAGCAATACGACACAAAATAGCATGCGTAATGCATCGTTGAAAATAAATACAATTATAACTGGGCCGTATTACTCTAAAGATCCTACATAAATTGGAGATGTTTAATGGCATAATATTGGTTACAAAATTTAATAACTCTGTCAATTGGTTGGTAAAAGTGACACACACGGACATGATTAACAAGTCTCTATGTTGTCACAAACTAAAGAAAGTAGTGTAAAATACATTTTCCCATTTACTGCAGTGTGTAACAATCGGACTTCTCTTCAAAGTACGTCAATCAAATGTATTCTCTCCTTTTCAGTTAAAAAGTGTTAAAATATTTGTTTTGTAGCAGAACTATGTCCCAAATGTTTCGTAGCCTCCAGACATTTACCTTGTTGAATTCTCGAGCTGCCTTCTGCTTGACATGACCTCTGTTGCGTATTGCCCCACCAAGCAACAAACCTGCTATCCGTCTAGATTACTCCAGTGGGAAACTCCCAATGGGAAGCGTGACTCAGCCCTTCCAGAGTGGATCAGCGTGCCCCAATAGAAGTAACGGTTTCCGATATCCATGTCGTGGGGCAGGAGCGCGTCAGACTCCGGGTAGAATTTCACGTGCAGTGGATGTCTCACATCACATATTGATCATTGATACTGATCGAAAAGAATCCCAGGATGCTAGAATGTTTGAAACAACGAAGAAAATTCGCCACTTTTATTAATTTTTAACATAAATCTGGACAAAGTTGAGGATGTTGATCTTGTGGGTTAAAACGTGGTGTAAAGAAACGGAGTTATAATTCAGATGACCTACCTCGACAATATTAAAGTACGTCTTGAGTACTTTGTGTGAGGGTATGGGGTGGGATATGTAAGGTGTCTGAATGAGATTTAAGTTCTCACGGAGCCAAATACGAAGATGGCTGTATTCTGGGTTTTATCGCCGTGTAGAAGTATTCCGACGTTTCAGAGGTCTTTGCTGCCTCTGTGATTAGGGCGATGAGTTCTGGTGATGGAGGCAGCAAACACGTCTGAAACGTCGATAAATATCCACCACACCACACAACGCAACAACCAAGAAGACAGCCATCTTCGACATCCATTTTATTTCTCTATAACCAAAAGTAATATACCAAATTATGGGACAGTATTTTGTAAATTGTTTAACGCGTCATGTAAATCACATTGAGTTGTGGTTGTAATAGACTGAACATTTGAAGGCGAAGCCTCTCTGGATGCTACTTAAAAAAGTAGTTCTTACAGCAACGGAAACAGAAAACATACCAATTACAAAGATTAATGGGTTTGTAATGTTTATGGAAATAATTGTTATTTGGAGAACCATAAGAAACCCATAAATACAGAGCGAGGTACTCATTAAAGTAGATGGTATATATAGTTGTCATTGGGTTTTAAAGGGTTGATAATTTTTCACATAAATCAATGTATCTATGGCGAAGCTTTTGTTGATACGTATTTTCTCGTGTTTCCGTCTTTTCGAATTTTTATGTCCACGATTGAGATGATAAAAGAGACGAGTGTTCTACTCTCATCAAAGGAGCTTTGTGGCAATGATAAAACATGCGCAACAAAATATCCCAGCTTTGCACAAAACACTTTTCTGTATTCTTCCACAAATATGATGGAGTTCTCTCGTGCAAAACATACACCGGAGATGTATTCAGATGTACAGACTGCATTCATATTGAATCCATAAGCCCTGAATAAAATTTTCAAATGAGTTTAATTTTGAATTCTATTTAATGGGGAAATTGAACGCGTGTGAGACACAAGACAGCTGATTACAGACGCGCTATTGTCCTAAAAGCACACATGTAAGCAGCAGTGCCACATAGTCTAAAGATAACAGACATGAGAGAAGGTGGCAAATGTTGTCGGGTGTGTTACCAACGTATAGATCTTAACGTCCCAATGTTTGGCTGCATCATGCCCGATTACGAGACAAAAATTATCATCGGCGCTGGTTTCCAGCACGTTTCAGTGGTAATGGGAGCAACGCTAAAGACGTCAGTTAGTTACGAATAATTCAACATTCGGTGGCCACGAGAGAAAACTATTGTCACCTTGTCAACGACTTTCATTCTACAACCAGTCCGACACTGGTCATTCGAATGGCAGTGCCTGGTATCAAGAAATCATTATTCAACCGGAACGAGTTTAATTAAAACCATTTAGGCGTGGTTATTGAAATGGGACGTCTCTTCTCTCACTTCGGTTACCAACTCCAGCTTATTCCCAGCCATTTCCAACATCTCAATGATGTGGGAGCTAAAGCAGCACATGTTCTGCTTCTGACGTAAAATAAATCTTGCATCGTAGGATTTCAAGTTTTCACGGCGGCGGGTCCGAAGTTGGATGTCTTCTGAGTTGCTGTGCCGTGAAATCTGGTAGAAGTCACATTCATCGACCTGATGATCAAGGCAGCAAGGACCTCTGAAACGTTGGTAAACTTCTACGAGACTACAAGTCGCTACAACCCAGAAGGCAGCCAACTTCAAGTCTTCTAATTGTTACGACATGCTAGTTAAATAATTAGACTACATAAACAGTCAAAAATACGTGATATTCCTCGGTATTTCTAAATTATTATGAAAAATGTACTTTCAAACATGACCCATCCAGATCAATCAATCAGTCATCCACGATTTTGATGTAAATAGAACATTTATACTGTACCGGTGATCAAAACTCGTTTAATTAGACACAGTTCAGTAAGTGATAACATTTCTTTGGCACATTTGAGAACAAACATCGTTTTCCATTTTATATTTCCTTTGCTTGCCTTTAGGCGCACATTTTTAATACTGCCACGTTCATTTCAAAACAAAACGTAATTTTATATTCCAAGCTTCAAAAATAAAGTAAATTTTTACAATAAAAAAACAGTTAACATTTCCCGAGGGAACATAACCTTTTAACACAGGATGAATAACATATGCTGATAAAGAATGTGGGTAACTTCCGGCCTCACCCACACCATTCTGTTTGATGAATAACAACTTTTCCAGGATTTTGAGATAAAGGAATCGAGACCGCTTAAAAAGCAGCAGGAATGCTATTATATTTTTCATTATTCAGAAAGTACCTGGAGCCAATTAGAGTTCTATTTAAACACCCACTAAACCGACAAAATGTATGCATGAACATTCTTTGAATCGTATCATAGAAAGAATATTACACGAAACGTGAGGACATTACGAAACAAATTAATTAATCACGCATGTAAAGAAAAGATGTATTCTAACTTATTTCAGAATAAAATTACATTTCTTCCTGAAAATATACGAAAGCAAAGCAACTTGAGCGTCGGCTGTCTTACTACAAGCAATTTCGTTCTAGAACAACGCGTCTGATCTATCAATGGATTTTGATCAACACGTGTAATTACAAGACGTAGTTTAAATCTGAAACAGAAGCACCACGCTATTTTCATCAACGCTTATTTGCACTCTTTTAGCAGTTAAGAGGTTTGGTATTTTCCTTTTCATAAAAATAAATTCTCAGAAAGTATATCTTCATCACACAAAATAAATCGATGGACTGAGAATCACATCATAACAAATTTTCGACCAATATGCGACAACGCATAATAGCAGAAAACATCAAGATTGAAATACACGCAATTATAACAGATCAAGTAATTTTGTATTGCCGTAAAACTTGGTCTCTCGCATAAAAGGAAGAACAAATTGAAGACTTTTGAAAACAAGACGTGGACAATATTTGGGCCCTCGAAGGAAGAAGGGACAAGAGACTAGAGAAAATTAGATTATGAGAAACGTCATGATTTGTGATTCCCACGAAATATTGTTTAGACGATCTAATCAAGGAAGAGGAGATGAAGTGGGCGTCTAGCAATCATGGAAAAGATAAGCACAAAATTTTGGTGGAGACCGTGAAAAAAATCTGAACTCCTCTATATCATGAGGCACTGATGTGTGGAGTTTTCGAAACGTCGGATATTTTCGAGTCCATGAAGCTGATTGGCAGAAAGCACGTCACTGTAGTAAATCTAATATGATGTCTTGGATTGCACAAATACTGTGGAAGTATTTATCAATCATTTATTTAGTAATGATTTCTCAAATGTCTGGCTTACATGTCATCATGTAATGAGTGGAATATTGTACAAGGTTGTAACGGATGTGGAAGGAGCCAATACTATCCTAGAATTTGTTTAGAGGGACTGAGAAAATACACGAAAACTTTCAGTTTTAGGGCAACAATAAGCGAACTTGCAGTGTCCCGATTACGATGTAGGAGAACTAAGAGCTCATTCACTGCGTCTGGTTGTTACTGAAATAATTATATAGCTATTTATTTAAAGTGTAGAATTACATTTCGGTACTAGAAAAGTTGGCACAGGATTCTAGAACTCTCAGAACGTTAATTAGTAATTTGCCCCAGGCAGACGTTACTAGCGTCGTATAAAAGTTTTCCGTCGTTTTAATTATGTATGCTTTAAAGCAGACAGCCAATTTGACCAACCCACTAATAGTTTCTCAAATATCGAAATGAAATTCCTTTCCGATTACGTTATATTGAGGGTTTTGTACTTCTCATTTGCCTTGACATAAATTTTTCATCGCACGTATCATACTTCCCTATAAATGTATAGAAAAACATTAATTCAAGACAGCATTGTAGCTGAAATGTATCCAGAAGAAATATTTGACCCTTAACTATGTTCCAGGGCCGTGTGGCAATTTTCATGATCACAGGTGCATCAGTAACAGAAAATAAAGATATTAAATTCTTCAGTCTGTCCTAAAGTGTTTTCGTACAGCGTAAATTTTATTCACGTTTGTTAAATAAACAGGCCTATTCCATTAAAGTAAAGCTGTCCCACTATACATCATGTAAAAATTAATCATAACTATATTAAAATCATATATTAGCATTATTTATACATTTCCAAAATACTCACCACATATTTGCTTAGAATCACTGAAATTTTAGTTTAAATTATGAGATTCAGTAAGATGAGACGGACGCGACATTTAGGCCTACAACGTATGAGAAAGATGAAAAACGCATACAAAATATAAGTTGCAATATCTTTAGGAAAGAGACGACCCGGAAACCTTGATATAGATGGTACGACATTAAAATGGGTCAGAAATCGTAGATTGTAAAGGTGTGGACTGGATTCATCTACCTCAAGATAAAGAGTTCAGTGGCGGGCCCTTGTGAACAGGTAATGAACCTTCGTATTTTATTAACTAGGAATCAACAAGATTCTCGGTAAGTACTATATTGCATGGAATTACATGGCTCGTGAACCACAGCTTTGGAATTACTGCACTAACCTATTGATTTTTAGAAGGAACATTTTCCGTCTGAAAGCCAGCAATCGCGCAGGCGCCAAATTTATTTAACTTCGTCAATGCACCACCATCTAGTGGAATCCGTACCAACTCCCTGCCAGCCATTAACATTGGCTCAGTACAATATACAGCTATCTACTTTTGCATTGTGCATTTATGTATTGCAGGCAAAGTAATTTATTAATATTAGAGACTGAATTTTAATTTTCATCAAAGGTAGGACGTATTACTCCACATATTTTATTAAAGTATTGTAAATTGCTGGAG
Source organism: Zootermopsis nevadensis (assembly GCF_977971745.1). NCBI lineage: Eukaryota > Metazoa > Arthropoda > Insecta > Blattodea > Termopsidae > Zootermopsis > Zootermopsis nevadensis. Next base: position 13,450,696 of record NW_028259160.1, read on the forward strand.
CAGACACTAATTAAATGAATATTTTTAAATGTTAAGGTAGAGGCTTCATCTCTTACCTGGCAATTGGCTGATCTCACAGTAAAAATAGTAGTATTTAAGTTATCACAGCAGTAAGTATGAAGACGTCTGTCTTCTCGTTAACTTGATGATGTATGCAGCAAGGACCTCTGAAATGTTCGTAAACTTCTACCAGATTTTATGACTCTACAACCCAGAAGACAGTCATCTTCAACCTGTGGAAAGAAGTTTACCACACTGCTCACCTCATTGCTTGAAAATCACTACTGCTCCTTCAAATAGCTAATTTCTTAATCAGAACATTACCCAACTGCTCCAATACAAGTTTTTTCCACAGCATTGTCATCTTTCATAATCTTTTTCAGGCTTGTTCTATAACACTTTTGAATGTAACCAACATGGCCAAGTTCTTTGCAGCATTGTCCTCAGCATAGTCACCACAATGTCTTTTGCTTTCTGAAACATTTTATAACCTTCATAACCAAAGTTGTGCACAAAGTAAATGTTCGATTGGTGTTTGGATCTTTGAAAAATTCTAACAGCTTTCTCCAATTCTGTCCCATCTCTGTAATCTGTTTAGTTCCTTGTGCAATTATGTTTATCTATTTCTTCTGAATTCCTACCTGGTATCTACGAATTATTTTGTAATACCATTTGATGTAGAACATTTTCCAGGCTTCTGGTAAAATATAGAGACCAGTCAAAGAACTTAAAAGTACAATGAAGGAAAATACTGAAAATAATTACAATCACCTTTAGGTACTGCATTTTCCTAGCGTAGGTGACCCAAAGTAATGAAAGATGCAGATGGTGGTGACAAGTTTCATTATCACACAAAATATATGGGCAGCCTTTGTTTCTCTGCAAATACATTTCATGTCACAAACTAAAATCTATTTCCTTTCATATTGCAAGTCATTGCAGATTTCATAATATTGCAATAACTGCAAAATAAATTTAGTTCTGTATTGCTCACATTCAAAACTATCACCTCACACATTTATTTACAGTGTTACACAATATCTCAAATGAACAGAATATTTCCACTAATATTTACACTTCCACATACATTAAATATAATTCAAGAAGTTTATAATTACAGAAGATTTTTTGGAAGCACTGGCCACATAACTTACATTAGGAGGAATATATTTTGTCTGCATCGTTATTGCACATCTAGTCTGTCTTGTACCCGTAACTTCTTTTTCAGGCGAAACTTCTTAATTCTAGCCACATACTAAGTACATTGTGTCCACTTGGCATCACAACCCAGAAGAACACGAACATCTTCACCACGCCAAAAACCTCCAGTCTCAGATAAAATATATAGGTTTCTGGACTCATGCAGCTGTTCTGTTCAGAATAGAAAAATGGATAAAATCCATAAACCCAGAAATTTTAATTGTTATATACAGCCTTTAGAACCCTTCAGAATTAATAACCAAGTTAATTTTCATCCCTTCCCAACAAACATCGTCTTATAATTATTCTCTTTCATACAAAAAAATTATGGCATGAAATAATTACAACGCATTTAACATTTGCACAGTTTTACAGTTCTGGAATGTTCATGATGTTATTTCCTCTAGATTTTAAGCTTGCTCGCTAACGCTAACTTTGGTGCCTGCACAAAAAGCATAGCATAAATTTCCCTTTTCTTTTGTTATCTTGAAAATAGCAAGATTTAAGGGAAAAACAATCTATAATAGATATAAAATGGGTGTTTATTTCTTTATAACTTTTGTTTGAAAAAAATTTTCTGTCTGATAAATATTCAGTAACTTATGAATGAGACACTTATAGTCTTCTGTGTAAGTGATTTTTAGTGCTGTCCTTCTAACAAAATCAGAACGTTGCAAAATATTTTAGCAAAAACTCCCAAGTATTAAAATCCACGTTAACTTGTTACTTGTCGGTAGACAAACAAAGAATGCAGGAAGCAGTTTTGAAACTTCATTGCAAATGTTCCTAAAACGAAAAAATAGTTCAGATGTCAAAATCCCTGAAAAATGGTTTAAATATCATGCAGCGCTATAAACCCCAACTATCTTTACATATATATGTATTCATAATTAATGAAGAATAATGTTTTGTCAAATCTTTAATTGTAGTTTCCTGGTAATCTGAAGGTATTAAGTAATTATGCAAAAGTCAAATTTTAAAACCAATGTTTAAAATTATTTTCCTGTCAAGTAGGATTTGAGGCTTTCATGGCGGTGAGTCATTGTCCTATGATGGAGGCAGCAAGAACCTCCAAACTTTGGTAAACGTCTACCAGTAGATTGCAGTAAAATCATATGATCTGTGAGGAGAAACTGCATTTTTAAAGTGGATATGAAAATGGATAATATTTGATTGTGTTATATTTATTGAAACATATAATCTACAAAAGTAACACAATTGCAAATGCACTTTTCTTAAGGTCTTGACTGTTTAACTACACATTTATAGGATAGAAAACTATTTTTTGCCTACTTTGCATTCACTGCCACATTAATCACAGTCAAGTAAATTTCTTTCATTTGGTCAGCAAATGTAAAATCCACAACTCAGAGATTCAGAGTCTCGCATTCAATCTAGGAGATCAATAATTAAAGTTTATGACATGCAGGACAGAATACTGATGCTTCATGCCTTGTGTCTGATCCTCAAGAATCACATCGCTCACTATTACGAGTTCCTTTCTTATTTCGCACGATTGACGAAACTCGCAGTAAATAAATTGAAAGAATATTCTGGAACATGATAGCTATATGCAGATTTAAATGTTTTTTAAATGTTCCTTTGCCTTCTTATCCTTTTCCTTATTGTTTGTTTTTAAACTTTTATCTGAGATGTAGATAAAAATTAGATTTTGTTTTTCGAGCACAGCCATTTTATCTTCATGTAGTAAATAACTACATCAAAGAAGTTATACCTCTAATTTGTACTTAATCCACTGTATTTATGAATCAGAATGTCATTGTTCACAGTTTTCTTTAAAATAAGTACCCAGTGAGACAGAAATCAAAAGATCTCTGTCTTCTGGGTTGATGCACAATGCGTTGTCAACAGAGCGACGATGATGGATGCAAGGCGATCGGTGAGTTTTACTCGTACTATGTTGATGGTGGCAAAAAGCAGCTCTGAACCCTTGGTAAACTTCTACCAGACTACGTAGTGCAACGACCCAGAAGACAGCCATCTTCAGACTCACCACCATGAAAAACTAAAATCTCAGCAAAAAAAAATCACAACCTTAATGATCAAAAGTGGAAAAACCTGAAAATAATTTCAGTTTTTCTGGCAGATACAGATGGTCTGTATACTGCATACGTACGCCTATGAGGATGCAATAATAACTAAACCTTGCTGAAGACATCTGCCAAATGTCATTCACTTTCCGTACGTACAGAAGCAGTCAATATGGTCCCCTACATAGCACTCTGTCGTATCACACATTATCCTCATCCATTAAGATTCCATTTGCGCCATTTGATCTCACAATCTGAAAAATAAATAATGATTCCAACGTCATTGAATAAAGATAATTTTACCTCCAAACACATTTATAGTAAATGTTAAACTTTGTCAGCTACAAAGATACTAATAGAACATGCAAAACTGAATACCATTGTTACATTTTTCTAATTGTTGTATGTGCGTGAACGGGTAAGGGGGGGTTGGTAATCATGATCACACTGTATCTGTTTCCATTTTCCAGTGCAGTGCAAGAATGGTACAACAGCTAGGCCGATCCACGTACGAGTCCTGCTCGGCTCGGGTTCCATCGAGCCAAAGTCGCTTGTGGGTGGGGCGTCACGAGTCTGGGAGTCTGCTACGCATGCGTGGTGAAATATATCCGAGCCCGGCTCACGAGTCAAGCTCGCCGAGCCAGACTCGTACTTGAATGGGCCGTTTAAAGCGTTCTTTCGGGTGTGCTGCGTCTGATGAGTGCCTACAGGCCTACCACCATTTAAATTTATTATCAGGCGCCGTTGTGAATAATGTGGACCTTCACACTGTGAATTGGCGGTAGATATAAAATGCGGATGGAACACAACTGAAACATTTCCAATTGTTCGTCCAGAGTTTAAATGTCATAATGCATTTTATTCATTACAAAGTTTATGTAAAAATAACAAAATACATACAAATATAATACATGGGCTTAAAAATTATATCATGCTTAACATAGCCACCACACAACATTTCATAGAACATATAAGAGAAATTAACCTAACCTAACCTGACGTACCGAAACCGTCGTGGCAGTACAAGAATTGGCTCGTGGTCGAAACATTAAATGCTGCCATCTTCGCTTAACTTGAGCTACTACCTAGAACGTAAAACACAAACAATTTCACAAAATCCTGGTCCACGTCTTCAGCTGGCTCAATAAATGGGCCCAACAGAAAGAGTGAAGGGACACTGAAGGATTAAAATTGGCCACATCTAAATAATTTATAGTTTACTTCAATGTTAAATGTAAAATGTATGAAAATGAATAGTGGATGGAAAATTACCTCTCCATTGCAGAAACAAAAGAGTGTTGCGACACAGAGACCCTGTAACAGAAACAGAAAGTTAATAACACAAGTTGCTTAAATGCTTATAATTATTAACAATATTTGAAAGTGAATAATTTATTTACTTTATAACATCTCTTTACTCACAAACTTTCCCTTTATAAGACTGGGAATGTAGAAAAACACCCAAATAATTGCCCAGAGATTCGAACCTATGACACTTTCACGGGATTTTCAATAAATCTAGCTACTAACAAGGGGATATGTTGAAGTATGCAGATTAAGTTTAAGATCTTAATTCTACTTGAATGTGCCTCAAAATGTCATGACAGACAGACGGTCACTGAGAATTATTATATAAAAGTTGCACAAGTAACTTTACATTATTTTATCAGGCAGTTTCCTTTCTGGATAACTGAGCTTCTGTCCATTGTTTGTTATTCTAAGAACACAAAGTATCGTGAACATGATCTGTCCTCAACTTCAAGTGTATGAAAGAGAGGAACCTCAATTCAGTGATTGTGGTTATTATCTCTTTCTAACGGACCCAATTCTGTAATCCAGATTGTAATAAAACATCCTAAGAACCATTTAGAATAAATTTATTTTCGTTTCGGATACAAATGTTGTAAGTAGGGTCCTCAATAGTGTTCAGCCCTCCTACTGAAATAACTCTTCACTTCTGAAATAACATCAAAGCGCAAAGTGGCGGAAAACTAATTTCAGCTGTTTCAAGTTGCCTTCGTTACAAGTTCCCAGGAACCCGTCGCATCGTATTAGACTTGAGGACTGTCGTCAGGTTTAACGCCTGCAGTGGTTTGTTTGGACTTCAAGCTTCACAACAGCGTTGGAGAACGTGCTGCCTCCATCCCTGCTAACGTAACCTCTTCGTCAGTTCATTAAAAGAAAACTCGGCGATTTCAATGCGGAATACGTCGTTGTATTAACTGTTACACTGCTCATTGACGGGATGTAATGAGAAGAGGCTGTGATATCCTGACCACTGCATACTGTGTTTCTGCACCAACAAATTTTAATATTTCGGTACCGTAAGATGCACTGCGTCAATGTGGAGCCTGTTTTCGATAACTGGCCTTTTAAAGAGTATGCCATACCAGTGGTACCAGTATACTAAACATTGTCTGAGATAATGGTATCGATATACCACGATTACCAACGCTCTTTCCTAATAGGGAGGTCCCGGGTTCAAATCTCGGTTCGGACATCCACTATGCTGAGATATTTCCTCCAACTAAATGACACACCACCACCTTAAACTTTTCCATGACCACCTCTTTCCATGTCCTTTCCAGTCCATTAACCGTCCTGTCATTCAACCATATTCTGAGACACTGAAGGGTCGCTGAACTATAAATAGGCTAAATAAAATGCATCGAGGTTCACAGACTTAATTTAAACTAACCAGTTTCTGTGGCTAGAAGAATATATTATTCATATACAAATCCATTGCGTGTTCAGGCATTTCTGTCACGCTTCAGAGGCTCGGACTATTACCTGAAGTCAGAATACATTCGAGTAATTTCTGTTATCTCGTGTTGAGGCCAAGTGCGTACATGTGACTAGAAACTCGCCTGGAATGAAGCTGTGATAGCTGATGTGACTTCATACACACCCTCCCAGGGGTGGTTTTGTGATGGGCGGAATGGTGTCACGAGGTAGTGAAGCCCCAGGAGGGGTACCAGCAGCAGTGTTGCCCGGACAGCCTGTAACAAGTAGCCATCAAATGACAGTTGACTGATAACGCTGCGAGGCGAAATAAATCCTTCTTACAGACAAGATCAGCCATCAAGTTTTCTGCGAATAATTTCATCTTCGCTAGTTACAGAACCTGTTTAGTGAAACAGCTCGCTCAACATAAAACTGTGAAAGGACCCCATGAAAACAAATTATTTTATGTATTCCCAAGAAATGTTAGACCAGTTTCTTACAAAGTAGGTTGATAGTTTTGTTTTATGTCGCTAGATGTTGATTATAGTTCAACTGTTTCCAACACTTTATAATTCCATGAAAATGGTCACTAAATATGAAATTCTCGAAACTGCAGGTTCACGTTATAAAATAAGTAAGAAAATCGCCATCAAACAGCTCTGTAATATTATAAACAAGACAAAGACTTTAATAAGCAGCATGTGAAAATAAGTGTAATGTAGAAACAGACATTTGTACGAACAGCGGGCGCCCGAGATTTGATAGGTGGGAAGCAAACAAACCTGGAGTAGGGTGCTGGAAGGACGAGATGACCCGACGTGGGGCCCAGCCCTCAGTTTGATGAGCAGGACCCGCAAGATATTGCAGAGGAAGATGAGGTTCAGAACCATGGACGCGCACACTGGGATGATGAGCACTATAGTGTAAGGACTCTCGCTTATCCAGCACCTGCAGACACACACACACACACAGGGACGTCGTGTGAGATGCTGGCTGGATCAACGACACGGACTTCTGACATTTATATGAAAATGGCCGACACTTAAGATGTATTGAAATAAAATTAGGGCCGCCTTCATCAACATGTACAAAATATATTTCGTGTAACATTTTGAAAGACTGAAGGCATAATACGACGGTCACCGACAAAGTAGCCCGATAAATGTAATTTTACATCTGCTTTATGCTGTGGAATGTACCAGAGTTGCCTTCAGAAGATCAGTTTAGAAGGTACTTAGGTTTCGGGTGTGTTAAATATACCAAAATATACTTCTCAGTTACCTTGAAAACAAAACGTTGGAATTCCGCGTCTCTTTCTCTGTCCTTCCTTTAATCGTACTGTGTGTTCCTCATCCATTGGCACCAATATCACAGAGCAATAAAAAAAGTACGTCGCGAGGAAAAGGTTCGTATTTGGTAGGTTTCAGGTTCGAACCCAGACTCCGGCTAGAAGGTTTAGTGGATTTCCTCAGTCTCTCCAGGTAAATGATAAGGTGTTACATTAACACAGGCAAGTACTACTTCCTTCCATGTACTTTCCAATTCATCATTCAATAAAAAGTAAACTTTCCCTTATGTTTAAGTACCACGCCATGAAGATGTATAGGGGAGTGAAAGTGTAGCTCCACATATTATTAACAACAGTACTTCATGGACGTGAGTTAGTTCGACGCCCGGGCGGTGTTGCCTACGAGGAAGGAGCCCCGGTGCCCACTGGGTGGGTCGCAAAGCTGAACAACACGTCGTGGCGAAGGAATTATCTCTAAATATGTCGGGAATCGAACCCCGTTTGCCCAGATCGTATAGTAGTTACTACACTAGCAACTGAGGTACTTAGGGCTCCCTTCATCATTCCACATGCAGATAAAAAGCGTCGTGAAATAATTAAAAAAAACAATCACAATAGTAACGAATTCAGGAATTCATAACAAAATAACAGGAAAATAATCTGCTTAATCTAGATTAAATATCGAACCAATAGATCGAAACAATGTTTACAGATAGTTTTGTATTTGTAGAAAGGTTTGCTTGTGTACTATATCTGTACCGTATACAGGAACGATGCATGCTATATGTGGAAGAATTGGCGATTTCCATATAAAACGTGTTTTTATCGTGGGGATCATCATGGCGAGTAGCAGTTACTGCTGACCTACTTATACTTTGGTTGAGTTAATTTGGCTCGAAAATCTGGAGCTGACCTAGTCAGTAGTGTTGAGAAACATCTGTCGTGAATTGGCTCAGATCCAGTCACACAGTGTCTGAAAAGTCAAGTATCCGTCTTCATGACCTGACAGAGCCATTTTTGCTTAATTAGCATGTACTAGAAGCCTGACTAATCCGAGGGTTATTAATTACATTTTTAGCATGGGGTTACTGTGGATGTAGAATTGGAAAGGATGTGAAAGGAAGGGATTATGGTCCGTGAGATTTTATGGTCTCATGGGGGTGAGTACGAAGATGGTTGGTTGTCTTCTGGGTTGTAGCGCAATGTAGTCTGGTAGATATTTAGCAACGTTTCAGAGATCGTTACTGCCTTCATCATCAGGGCGATGATTCCTAATGATGCAGGCAGCAAGGATCACTGAAACGTTGCTAAACTTCTACCAGAATACACATTATATTGATTAATGTAACACATAATTTATCTCACAATTTAAAGTGATTTTTTAGAATATACAAAATCCACATATAAATAATTCTAACACATATAAAAGATGGCTCCATCTTCTAGCACTCAATAAATCTCCTATACGACAGAACATACAAGCCAGCAAATCTTGACATAAATTTGGGCTGTGAACTGAGATAAATGTAGACATTGTAATCTTCGTGTACCGCTGGCTTTATAACACACAAGCCTATCGGATTTTATAAAACAACACTCACATTTCATGTACTAAGCATTACGCGTTTCTGCAGCTAACTAGCCATCGTTAACAGAACTCGCTTATAACACACGTAAAATTCAAGCTAACGTCCCAGTGGAGTAAGTTATTAGCCTATTATTATAAAGCTCACTCTAATGGTTCATTAGTTATCGATGTTAAAAACTAACTCCATGTCTCTACTTTCAATTCATTTTCCTTGTCGACTTTATATCACATCTTGTAGATCGTAACAGTGGGGCTCAGAAAGTGTATGAAAGGGTTTTATTTCGGTATCCATGATACATATTTGAATGAAATAAAACATGGCGACACACACTTAGAACGTGTGTTACGATATTATGGCTCGGTCCAAACACGTTCTTGCATTTATGATATTTTGGTTTCAATAGCTGGTGTAAGCCTGTACTTCAACGTTTCAACACCGTCTACACGGTTCCATAAACTGAACTTTCTACGTTTTCTCAGAAAAAATATGTCAAGAACCGTTAAATTCGAGGGCCTAAGACACTATAAAATACCAACTCCCCCCCTCAACCAACAGTGTGAGAATCTTTTATTCACAGCAACCTGAACAAAGCTGCTAAAACGGAACAGTGTGCCAATTCGTTAGAAATCAATTTCATGTTCCAGGCTTGAAAAAACGAAATTTCATCTAAATATTCTTAGAAAATTAATAAGTAAGCAACATTTCATGAGAAAGAGCCCTTGAGAGGCTCATAGTACGCTCAGGTAGCCAAGAAATAATAGAATAATAGAATGTTCATTACCATGTACACAACAGCCCGCCACAGACCCTTATTCGGAAATCAAACGATTCCAGTCCGCACCCACTCACATACTTCCCTACGATCCATTTTAATATTATCCTACCATTTACGTTTTCTCTTCCGATTGGTATCTTTCCTTCAAGATTTCCAATCGAAATTTCGTATGATTTTCTTATCTCTCCCAACGCGTGTTATTTGAACATACGTAACAATTTCAAACTCGGTGAGTTATGAGAAGTCACATGTCTTTGAACTGGGACAGAACCCTACATTTGGGGACAACAGATGCAGCAGATTTCATCTGTTTCGTAATCTGTCGCATTGGGTAAACCTACTGTGACCAAATAAACACATCGTTTCAGTCAGATTAATCAGTACTCTGTCCGAGAGTCAAACTGCAGTCTGTCGAATACGACATCGTGACGTCCACTAACATAAAATTACACTGTATCATTTTATGGGAACTTCTATTAAACTGTTTCTGTAACTGAAAAACATATTTCTTTACATACTTCGGGCGACTGTGGAGTAAAGAAATATTTTCATCCAAGTCTACGCAAAGGAACAAACAGCCTGAGACAATGTTCCTTATCAGTTCAATAAAAGAAATTATTGTCGACTGGCACTACGTATCAACCATTTCTAAAATATTTCATGTTATATGTTTATGTTTACGTGTTTCTATGCGGGTAGCCTGTGTTTCTATACACGACGTCCGTGTTGCACAGGCATTGAACATAGCACAAAAGTAAAATTATTGATAAGTGTAAAAGGATGTCAGTTTACTCCACTTACATAATTTCCAAACGCGTTCTTTGCAGTTCTGCATTCTTTACTGGCATAATGTTTATTTATTGCAAATTAAAAGCTATTATTGCAGCTGCGAGGCAATTTATTCAAAGCCAATCACAGTCTATGCTAATCCAATCAAACTTTAGACGAGAAGAATGCAGACGAAAACTGGCATAACAACACGAAGTGCTAATATTAAAAAAGCTACGGGAGCCAATATGAATTTGTGTTAATATACGAGATATCGCTTGTTATTTTCAGTATTAACTCCTTGAAGCCGAAGTTCGTTCACAAAGTATTTCAAGATTTAATCCATAACCCAAAGGAAACAACAATTCTATATTTAAAAAAATGCTATTTAATGAAATAAAATGCTGTTAATTCTAGGTATCTTACGGAAGTCGTAAATACAAAATGCGGAGTTAGTAATTGTTAAAGCGGTTGGTACACAGAATTCCCACTGAACTTTAAAGAGTTAAGACCTTTATTTATCTATAGGTCAGACTGTGGGAGTAACTCTGAAATAAGAGCTTTTGGATGCAGATTTTAAGCCTACATAGTGGTCGTCTTGCGTCTGGAAAGCTTAGGTTCAACTAAACTTTGTTCGAGGCCATATTTTGGCTTAATGCTCCTGGCGTATCTGAGCAAAGATTATACTGTGGAAAAATGAACTAAATTTAATGGACTCTGCATACCGTCCAGTGAAAGGCTGTTCTATAATGGCGAAGAATTTTTTTGCATTGCTAATAGTCAAACCACTGCATCATGTGTCTGGCAGAACAACTGTATTGAACATGAGATATCAGTGTGTGTAGTTCTTGACAGGTGTGGCTGCCACACGTGGAGGTTTATTGGTTTCTTTGGAGGGAAAACCGGAGATCTACAAGTTTTCGTTTCACGGATTAACTTTATTTTCAAAAGTTAAACGCCAATTTCCCACAGGCCCCTCTTATTTCACAATAACGTAGAGCGTTCTTGTAACTTGTATTTCTGCCGTTATTGGTAAAATGGCTGATGTTCGACAAACTAAAATACAAAATAAATTTAGACTACCACGGCACGTGGACTGAAATTACAACTCACCTACTGGCACGACAATTTGAAGTCTTGTAGGTTATTACCAGCGTTAGGGTGAAACCTATCGCTCCCGATTCTCCCCCTAAAGATGGAAGTGATATGTCCGTCTGAAACGTTGGTAATCATCTACGTAGATGCCTGCATAGCCCTATAACCCAAAATACTACAGTAAAAGTACTACAAACATGAAGTGATACTTCAAGTTCTCATGGCGGCCTATTTGAAGATGTCTTCTGGGATGTTGCGCCCTGTAGTCCCGTAGAAATTTACCCACGTTTCGGAAGTCCTTATTGCCTCATTCTTCAGGGCGATGCTCATCGATGATATAGTCTACGAGACCTTATGGCGCAGCATCGTAAAAGACACTCGCATTCTTATAATAAATACTTCTAGGGCTACCAGACCCTGAGGACGAGAACAAAGATGGTTCTCGAAACACTGGTGTTTTCTTCATTAAGCCACCTTACAGGGCTGGTAACCCGAGAATAATTTATTATACTTAGTCGCCGTGAAAGCTTCAGATCATACACACATTATCGCCTTATTCCTCCACCTCATCACGTGTAAATCAGCAGGTCTACTCACTCTTTGGTGTCGTTCTCGTCGGAGCTGGCCGCGCGCAAGGACGTGTAGATGACAGTGGGGACCAGAGGCATGGCCCAGCCAAGGCCGTAGAGCCACTTGACGAGCCGAGACTCGGAGATGAAGGCAGCCACGAGCAAAGTGTGCAGATATAAACCCTCGCACAGCATCCACGCGTAGTTGGTCATAAGGAAGAAATGCAGGACCACATGCAGGATCTTACAGCCCTCCTGCGGGTCAGGACGTTCTCTTCAGTTCAGCAATTTGGGCCCAATAAAACATTTCGGGTCCTAATTACTCAGCTGTGACCATTTAAGTCCGATTAATATTATTTAGTGATATATCAACATTCAAGCAGATCAACAAATGCTTTTTGATTAAGGTAATTATTAAGTTAATTTATATTTTTATTCGGATCTCTCATGTTTTATGTCTGCTGTGTTTCAAGCTCATAAATTTTTGTCTTTCGGATACCACCTCCGCGTCTTACATTGTTCACATCATCTCCATTAATTAGGCTTGAATTCTGCAAACACTTCAACTCCTTTTTTGTAATAGTTTTGAGCGTCGTTCATAAAACAATGGCTCATTCTACTTTAATAAAGTATTATCCTAGACTCTCTTTAGCTGAGGATTTGATGGCCTGTAATTCTTGGCAAAATCCTACTCATGTCCACGTTATAAAGTTTTCCAAAGCCTACAACAGCATATTGTTTAACATCTTAAGATTAAGATATTTCCATATCCAACATTTGTTCAGCTCGTTTATCTACTTAAAGCCGCCTTCTCACGTTTCCAAATGTATGTTGAAAATATGACAATATCATGCTCTACAACACACAATACCGATTATACCCGAGCACCATTTTCCACTTACCAAAACGTGATAAATTCAATTACGCGACTGCTTCTTGCCGCGCTATTCTTCGTATTTCTCATAAATATTTCGTGGACTTATTCTTTATTGTCAGCACACAGGACGAACCTGATTCAGCTTTCCTCGGAGAACCTCAGTTTCGAAATTGCTAACAGAAGCAAAGTTTGAACCTTTCATCACGATTGTAATGTCAAACGAATGTACACACCGGATTAGGCGGGACAGATTTCGATGCAGGGGAATACAGATTTGAATTTAAAATTAAGCTAACTTTAATTTAGGTAGAATCCAATCATTCAGTACATTTACTGCCACGTTTTTTTTTATGTTACCAAACATAGAGACTTGATTAAAACTGTGTTCATGTTGCATCTCACTGCACAATTGTTCAATTTCATAGCAAACACCGTCATTCATTTACAAGTAAGCCTTTTTTGAAAATCTTGTTCGCATACAATTGTACCTGTACAAAACTTTAACATATCAAGTGTTCGTAAGAAATCAGTTTCAGCACGAATGTCACGGTTGAATCAAGAGTTTTTTATTTTATGAAGCAGAAGGAAATATTAGTCCGCGGTCTAGATTGACGTGCTAGGTAGTCTTGTGTTTGTATATCAACGTTTCGCTGGAATATGCTGCCTTTATTTTAACACTAAATATGGAGACGGCATTTTCATCCAAAGCGTTGGTACAAAGTCATGACCCTCTTAAACCCTACATCAGAAACAACTAATACAACGTAAGTACGAGTGTATTCCTTGGAACTATAAGCAGAATAGATGGGAAAGCTTTTATATAAACACGTGCGTGCAATTTCGAATCAAATTTACTTAATATTTTTCACTAGAAGTGAAGGTAAAGAAATATATAAGACGCGCAGGAACTTGAAAAGAAGGCATAAAACTTGACTTCTAAAGTTTCCAAGTTTAAAGTTTTGATCATGAAAAGAAGAGGAACTCTCCTCAGAAAAGTGCTTTGCAGGTTATAGAAACTTTTCTTTTATCGTACAAGATTCATAATGTGGTACAAAGGTAATGGTTAAGGGCTATAAAACGTTGCTCTAAAGAAGAGTGAAATACTTTGTGTTCAGCGAGTTATCTACATTTTGTTTAGAGTAACAAATGAGCGTTAATGGCCTACTCCTAGCAATGAAATCAATGGGCATGTTTAGCATTCCTGTCTCAAATTTAATAATAGACTACAGCGTAACTATATGACGTGTTCGCTGTATTATTGCCCCTACAGTTTAAATTCGCCAAAACAAACCTTTATGATATTCTGGAACCTCCAAAATAAATCTGGTCAAAATCAGCTCAACACATCCTTAATTTTATGACATAACAGACATTAAACTCTTATTTGTTTAATCATCTTTCAAATAAATAAAAGTGTACTGAGCATAAACTATGGATTATTTTCCTCTACAAAGTTTGTTCGCAACATTTCTCGCACCGATAAATTCTTAACGTATTACGCATGTGAGTCTCAGTGTAAATATTGTCGTCACTTCCGACCAATTTTGGCCAAGATCTGAATGTGTCACCAAATTGTAGTAACGCTCCTAACACTACGCAATATAACATTTTATGAAAATCCGTTCATCAGCCTTCTAAATGTCACATGCTGACGGACACACAGACAAGGTTAAAGTCTTAAATGAATTTTTTTGAAATTTGGCTGCGAACGGGCCCAGTCTCACTTGCTCTCCGGACTTGAAGTACACGATGCCTGAAGACGTATGTTTAGACTGCACGTTCCTCTCGAGAGTCGGAGAAGTTGCCGTATATCTCGGCGTACAAGTCTGATTCAACTCCAGGAGGCTATGGGTTCTCAGCTATTTTAATCATACGAACACGTGAGCAAGTTGAATCCAGTGCACATTGTCACAGCTTATTTTTTAATAATATACATCTATCGCCCTTTAGTTCCATATGGTCTTTTCAGGTTTTCCGACTAATTCATTGCTTACGTCGTACAAAACCCATCCGAGTCCCCGTGGAACATAAATCATGATAGTCCTTTTACGATGAAGCGTTGGTACTCCGTCCAGCGCCTACGCCGTAGAAGAACCCTTAAGGTTGCCAGTGATTAACTGTTGCCAGCTAACCCCCACGTGTGGAGTCGTAAGCTGAGGCCGCGCCAGTGCGTGGTAACAAAGAGAACTCTAGGACAAGGACGGCAATAATTTTTACGGGGAGCTGAATCGTGTATTTTTGAGTGACAGCGGACCGCAAAGCCTTTCAATAAAACGTTTACTGTCAGTAAACAACTTTCAGTTACTCGCACTGAATGAAAATGAAAATAACATTATTAAGAACACATTCTGATAAGATATGCAGGGTAAATTGATTCTCTGGATGCTTAGACAGTAATCCCAAGTGGGCTGCATCTGATATTTACATATTCCACTGTAGGTACAGACTATAGAAATATAAAATAGCGCACAGCAATATAAAGCGAATAAATGTAGTTCGCAGTTCAGACACCATAGTTCATTCGGTACAGCCTGAGGTTTTTCGCCAAAGAAATTGGCTTCGAACAAGTAAACTCACCCCATTTTCCACGATGACTTCTGGTTGATTGACCACAATGCGGTACCATAGCAGCCACAGCGCATTGTTCATTGCAAACGACGCGAAAAGGTTCATATGTAAAGTGGTCCTCGCGCACCGCAGGGGCCTGCATAACAAAAATACAAGCACTTAGATCACTCTTATGCTGAAGGGAACAAATGTCCAGGAGGAACAAGTAAGCTGCCAAAGTTATTTCATTTGTACTTGTTCATTGCATCGAGTGCACAAACTGAACGTATTATATAGTTAAGTTAGTTTTATAGTTTTCATTTCGCTGTAGACTACTTCTGTTACTTTATGTTACTAATTGCATAAACTTACTTGAAGTAGAACAGAATTCCTAATGAAATGAGCAAAGCCACGAGCGACACCAAGTAGCCGATTTCATAAATTCTGTTCACCTGCTGGCGCCACTGAAACAAACACGCAATAAAAATGAACATCATCAACTAATTTTCAGAGTGGGTATAAAGTACAGTGCCACTCTAAATGTATTCCAGCTAAAATGATGCTTGATGTGGACCAAAGCGGGTTAAATTAGCAAAGGTTGTCAGAACTTATAAAACAATGTCATACTTTATTTCCAGACAGATGGAACGTTACAAAGGCATTTTATTGTGTGTATTTAGCTAATTAACGGCGAAGTTCATTTAGATTCTAAACAAAAATCCATACGGTTGACCTAAGATATATTACTAAGGCCTACATAAAAATTCCTTACTTAATCCTGTTAAATTATAAAGTAAAATTTCGTTTAATGTTCAATTATGATTCTGTGCTCATAATCCGTTTACCCACAAGCAGACTGAGTTAGTAACTAACTATCGATCAAACATTTCGACCTGAAAATGAAGACATATCCATATTTGCAAGGATTTTAATTTAAGAATTAAAACAAACCGATGACGGCTACGTTCGAAGGCAAAGTGATTTAACAAACACCGCAGTAACACGCATTTAGAGAAAAATTAGTTCTGTCGCTGCAAATGGAACAAGCCAACGTCTGTTCGGCTGTTCAGTTAGTATTTGGTGCGCAGGTCTGGAGGAAGAACTTGGTGCAATGATTTATTCTATCGTAACAGAGGAAGTTATATTTTGTACAGACGAATTCACAATCTAGAAACAAAATGCATACATGAAGAACATAAAAAGTGCCTGTTCAATCGCTTTCTGTGGTCCTGACTGTTGTATTATCTGATGTACAAGAGCTCCACGTAACTGAAAGAGAAATGAATTTCACACAGGTCTAGAAAATTCTTTTTTAATAATTTCCATCTACACAGGTGGAAAGTTTGCTGATTTCGTTTTATCTACCTACTGCTACAAGTTTCCAGTCCGTTAATTTAGCAAAGTGGAATAGAATTTATTAGTCAGGTTTTCAGTCAGCACAAAACATTTGCATTCACTTGTCCAATCATTCAATCCGTGTCACTCCACGTCTGGGTTGTGACATGCGTGCGATGTGAACCCGTAATTGTCGCACGTGCTTACAAGATGATGGTCGTTGCCTCTGCTGAAGAGTCAGAGCCACCGTTCATGTCACGCGACATTCCCAACAGAGGCTACGGCACAGAGGCCAAAAGATTGAATGGCAAAGCCTGCAGAAACTTATTCGACAGAATATTGGAGCTTAGAATTCCTTTCTACACTTACAACAGAAAGGACCATTATGAATCCCTAGCTTATAACCAGAATAGGGTCATAGTGAATGGCTTGTGAATTACGGGAATAATGGACTTTCCTTCGTCTATCTATAGAATTCTTAGACTTGATTTCAGTCTATGTAATTGTTTGGCTTCCGGAACTATCGATTATTATATTTAGTTCATACAGAACTTACTTCATGTCGATCATCCGTTTGTTCTGGGTGTGCGGAATACAGCACTGAACGACTCGGAAGTAACTGACGTACGTATCAGGCTCTTGGGCACAGAAACTGTACAGTGGATGCGCATTTACAGTCACAAGTTCACGCTAAAATCGATTTGCCTGTAAAAACTATAACATTGTGTTTATAAATAGATGGAGCTGAGCCCTTCTTAAAAAAATCCAAAGAATCTTCACGCCTTTTACGGAATACGAAGAGTCTACAATAATTCGTCACCGCAGATTACCCTCGGCCGGTTGAAATCAGCACAAAACTTGTCACCTCTTTCATTAAGATCCATTTTGATATGATTCTCCAAGGTTCTACAACTAAAATTTTCTTTGCGTTTCTCATTTCCCACATTCTTTGTGTGCCTACACATGCCTACTGCCTAATATTCCTTGATTTCATCACCCTAATAATGGCAGGTTCTTGTTATCAATTTTAAATATTTTTTTAAAAAATTAATACAAAATTGCTACTTAAAATACTACGATGACGTAACTTACGTTCAAATCGTCCATGTTCACACATGTGGTGTAGTTTGACCACACTTGACCAGATGACGGATGTCGAAACCAGGTCCCATTTTCTAGGCATTCCTTGTGAGCCATTCCTGGATCAGGACAACGAAACAATATTAAAGCCATAAATTCAGTTCGAAACTGAGTGCAACGAGAAGGTAGTAGTGATCTTCAGCTTTCACAAATTATGCTTCTTCGAGGGCATCGTGCTAGAAGGGCCTAATGCTGATGCTACTCTACACACAGAGATACAGTCACAAAATCAAATAATCGTAAGAATTTGGTGTTCTGTAAATCAGCTACTTCGCTGATACGTCTTTCTGGTATGACGCCCTCGAAGAAATCCTTACGTATCTGGTACAGAACTGCATGGACAGAAAATCGTCCATCACCAGACCAACATTCACGCAACACAGCACAGATAAACGCTGACACACATCCATGCCTCGAGCGAAAACAAACCCACAGTCCCAGGGCAACACTAGCATTGTATCGCACTCCCACTGTGATCGGGGCGATGATGTCGATAATCGTAATCGTGGTGTGATAGTAGTAATACAATTGAACAATACATTTTGGATATTTGAAATCTATAGTGAGACCTATGTGTATTGGTTAAGATTTCTGTCTGTACGATCCATAGGTTTGATTTAGTTTTAGGTTAGCTCAGGTCAAGTTATGGCAGGTTAGGTGAGGTTAGATTAAGAAGTGTTAAGTTATGTTGTATTACGTTACGTTAAGTGTTATGTTAAGTTTACAGTTTTACAGTAAGTAAACAATTTAATTATATCAGTTAGCTATGCAGTTTATTTTAAGAGAACCCGCAGTGATAAACTAACATTTTCTTTAGTATAATGTAAGAGTTAGGGTCAGCTCCAGTCTGTCTTAGCCTAAACACTAGATGGAGGTGAGTGGTCTGCTTCACGCCCCGACCGTTTTAACTCCGGGGTATTTATTGGATAGGAGGTTGGGTGGGCCTCAGAGCCGATTTGGACTCGGAAATGGGAGGGGAAAAACAAATACCTTCACCCGAAATTCTTTTGTTTCTCTGTTTCTTTGTGGTTCAGTTATTGGTACATTAGTACGCGTATTCGAAGGATTTTGCTCCAAAACAAGGAAGGAAGTAAACATAATTATTCACCGTACTAATTACAGAGAAAATAAGGTTTCAGTTTCCGGCTTCCTCTGGCACGGAATAATTTATGGATGTGAGCTTAATAATCAGTTTATCTTACATTGGGGCAGAAATTAACGAGAATACGCGTGTGTAAAGTAATATATATTTTGCACTGTAAGCTTTTCGTAAGAAACAAATATAATTCATACGAGAGATAATGATCCCTGCCGGTATTTTTTTTATTTGAGGTCGTTTCATAACGCACTTATCCACGAGCTTATGCTGCTTTGCAAAAGTTAATTCATTACTGTTTCGCTGAAAACATATTTGAAGTATTTCTGAAAAAGTTATCACAAAATCTGAAAACTAGGCAAGCACTCCACAACGTGTGCTTTTTATCATTGTTAATGTAATCGTTTTCACACGATTTTAAAACAAACGCAAAACACAAAGCCTGAGTTCCTGCTTACGTGTCTCTATCACTTAAGATAATGAATGCACGCGGTCATGAAATTCCATATAATTCGTATTTGACGCACTCCTACGCCACCTTCTTTCACTCACGGACAAAGCTCGAGGCAAACAGAAATGTAATTCACTTACACCAACATGGCGTTGAAAACCTTTCATTGTCTGAAGTAGGACTACAATATATAAACACAACTTCTCGAGAGTTATATTCTCAAGTGAACTGCCTGGCATTATACTGAGGCACTTCATTGTTTTCGTATTCTTATATTATCGTCTGCATAATTGGTCTAGTACAGTGTTGGCCTAGCACTAAGAAAATCCCGACTTCGATCGAACTCAGTCCATCTGCTTTTCTGTTCCATTTGCCTGTGATACATTTATTGTTGAGCGGGTGGCATAGTTTCAAATTGAGGGATAAATTATTCAGAGGACAACGTTCGATGTGTAAACAAGTCTCGTCAAGAACGGAGTGATTCGTACACTCATTTCCGTCTACGTCTTGACGGTGCAATACAAATAGAACATCAGGTTTGTAGGTTGTCCACGCCTCCTTAGAAAATTGTTTGAGGGTTCGAGGGGGATGGGAAATTGGGGGATGTTATTTTGGGTGCAGCGGACAGTTCAGTCTGTGTTTTGTATGTTATCCACTCCCAGTAGAAGGAGGCCAAATAAATTTCATTTACGATCAGAGTGGAAGAGTTTCTATAGGACCCAGAGTTAGGACACGTTCTCATGCACGACCCGAAAGAGTGGTTTAAGGACCGCAGAAAATAGTTAATTTTCTTGCTTACTCATTCTTCTTTCCTTAATTTAAATAACTGTCACTCGAGGAAATTGAGCTGGATGCCAGGAGGGGATTTAACGCATTCCGCCCCAAATGTGACAGCAGGGATCCAGACGCTAAAATCGGCCACGACCATTTTCAATATTATGCCTGACATCTAAAGATGGCTGTCTTCTAGGATGTCGTCCCGTGTAGCCTGGTATAATATTACCGACGATTCAGAAGTTTCTGCTGCCTTCATAATCATTGCGATGAAAGGCAACACGCACTTCTGAAACCTCGGTAATATTATACCAGACTATGTCCTAGTGGCGTACTTTATTGTAAAGTTACTAGGTCCTATTTTCAATGTAGTTCTTGTATTCATACGACAGTGGAAATTCGACACAGTGGTCTTATTCGTCTCTCACCAGATGGCAGAGGGACTGTACGGATGATAATATATGGTTTAATTATAACTTATATTATTATTTTTGTTTACAAGCAACATTTTCCTAA
Organism: Zootermopsis nevadensis; assembly: GCF_977971745.1. NCBI lineage: Eukaryota > Metazoa > Arthropoda > Insecta > Blattodea > Termopsidae > Zootermopsis > Zootermopsis nevadensis. The sequence continues at coordinate 13,471,491 of NW_028259160.1, forward strand.
TCTGATGTCAAACAAAAATGTATATCATTTATAAACATATATGTGGAAGGCGTGCATACTATAATTAATTTAAACCAAGTATGGAATCCTAGACATTGGCCTATGCTAATTCCTGTTTGTTTCATTGAAGCCTTTTATTATACTTCTGCATAAATTATTACCTGCAAAATGTTTAACAAAGAACAAACTCTCGTTTTTCACAGCTTGAATTTCTTTCCATTACTAATATAACCTGACACAGGACTGGCCGAAACGTCATCAACTGAAATTTAAAATTGCTCAAACATTTCAACTCACAACATTTAAACTCACAAAACTCATATAAAATTATTTTATACTTCAGTTGATTAAGACTATGGTGCACTGCAAATGTTCACAGCATACGACATTAAACAAAATTCAAGATAACATCACACTGAATGTCTCTTTTGTCTGAACCACAAAATATTGAACACTTGGCCATTTGCACGGTTCGGTAGACGCGATTAAAATCGCGTTGTTGACATGGCCTCAAATTTATCTTCACCGTCTCAACACGAGGTGTAGACGTGAAGTGCCGTACGTGCGATGGCCCTACACATTGCGCTTAATAGGCCTATGTCTCTATTGTTCACTTTCAATTTGCATTTGCAAACATAATTTCGGGCGCTTAATTGCATTTCCTGTACCTGCATCGCTGATATGAAATTGTTTTCAACGTCACTTTGTCATCAGGGCCATTATCAACTTTCTGAACAAGGAGGCAGCAAGGGCCTTTGAAACGTCGGTAAACGTCTATCAGACTACACGGCGCAACATCCCAGAAGACAGTCACGTTGATAAAATTAAATTCTGGATTCATATAAAGTAGACGTAACTGACCGGCATTCAAAAAATTATAGAGCTTGAAAAATTTCAGAGCGAAACCCTACACCAATTTTTTTCGAAATCTGTAGTTCTACAGATGAAGCGTTCTGACAGACAAAAGAACATTTATCTGTTAGGCTTTTATTTTATTTCGATAGTACTTTTACTTTTCCATGAAAGGTACTTCACGATAAGTCGATAGGATGTGAGTGTTATCAATAATTTTGAAAAGTTCTTCCAGAGGATGCAAATGGCGTAAGAATACCAAAATTTCTTCACGTAGTATTCGGGGAATTAGTATGCCTACTCTTTACACTAATTACATTACACTCAGAGGCTCATATTCTAAGCATTATTTTAAAAATAATGTCGTGGCAATCAAATTTCAATTGAGGACTATGACCCTTCCACCGGAAACAGCGTAGTGGGCTTCTGAGACCTGTTTACTTACAGCTAAAGAATTTACTCAAGTCTAACGTCTGGTGAAAGATAAATCGCTTTGTACGTCGTTCTTGTTGTGACACTGTTGAAGACACAGTGCCAGACTTTTATATGTCTCGGAACAAAGGTGATGAGTGACGTCTCGCCAGGAGATGTCACGAGATAGTATGGATGATAGCAGCACATTTTCTTTTATCACGTACCAGGCAGCAGGAAGTCGACATTTCATGTATATTTCCCTTGCAATGAGAACCAGATGGAATGGGCAGTGCGAGAATTTCATTTGAGCAAAGAAAGGAGATAGAAATGTAACAACAAAGAGGTTGAACTTTGCACTGAACATCTGACTTTTATTTTACATCCCAGTGTTCAAGATATTACATGAAAATGTTAATGTTGGACATTGCCATGACAATGATAATGGTGGAACATGATGAACTTCGCCAGAAATAACCAACAATGTCACTCATCTACCTCTTCATACATATTAAAGACAGCTAGAGACAAGAGAACTATTAATACACACAGAGGATAGGAACAGTCCATTAATACAGAAAGAGTTTAATTAAATATAAATTATTAATACTTGGATACAGTAAGCTCCTTTCGTTGTGTATGAAGGAAACTTCCTCCAGGTATGAGCAAGTCAGGATAGGAGATTAAGAGAGGACTTCCGGCTTTGGGGATGGGATAAGATCAATCACTGCCAAGAATATCATCGAATTAAAAGTTAAAAAGGGATTGAAACATGGGCAAAATATCTAGAAGTAAAAGACGAAGATGGGTGGGGCATATAGCTCGCATGGAATGGATGAGAACTGCACATAGAAAATTAGTCGAAAATCCTGACATTTGTGGATGGTATCAAAAATTAAGATGGACCTAAAGAAACATTGTAAAAGGTACGAGGATTTTACGGTGGTCTCCAATGGAATAACATTTGTACCAAATTTTGTGCAAATCGAGTTGACATGTAACTGAAACCGGGTGCATAGTTTCGTAATGCTTGCTGTTTCAAAAGAATGCAATTTTCATTGAAGTAATTTGTAAGGAAATCGAAAACAATCCAACAACCGCGCAAGCTACCTTTTTGTCAACACTGTAATTTGGGGTCTAAAATTTATACGGTGGCGATGAAACGGCATTTAGTAGCAGCCAGAGAAGTCTTCAGAACCTATGCATTCTGAAATTCACTAGCCAATGGCAAATTCTCCTAAAGCTCGTTAGTTGACGGTGCGATGGAAGATTTTCCAAACGTGTGTCCCGCATTCTCTTAATTTTTCCACATGGAAATAACAGTGGTACAAAGCAAAATAGATTACAAAGACAGCTTTGAACACATGTGTAGTCTAGCTACTGTAAACGAGTGACTTGTAAATGTGAGAATAAATCCAGTTTACAGCCGGTGGCAGTAACTTTACACCATGTACGCCCTAGAATTCCACTGAGTTAGGCTAGAAATTGGAACTGAATGTGGAAAACTCATCCTCCGGCACTCAACTATTTTTTATCAAGATGGTTGTCTTCTAGGTTGTAGCGCCGTGTAGTCTGGTAGAATCCTCGTATTCACAGCCGTGAGAACCTCAAATTATACCAACGAGTTTTATGTTCGGAGTAACAGATCAGAAACGTAACAATGGAAAACATTACGCATTATTTTTTTTATAAAGTTCTTCACAAGAAAATGTAAAATTTCCCTGCATCTGTAAACACTTTCTGTAAGTAAGACTTGAGGTTCTCACAGCGGTGAGTATGAAGATTTCCGTCTTCTGGGTTGTTGCGTTGTGTAGTCTGGTCGATGTTAACCAACGTTTCAGAGGTCATACTGCCTCCGTCATCAGGGCGATGAATATGAAACGTTGGTTAACATCGACCAGACTACACAGCGCAACAACCCACAAGACGGAAATCTTCACTTTCTGTAAGATCCGTGTTATTTCACAAACCTTTCTCTAATATGCAATTCGGCGCATATACGCTTTTCTCTGGAGTAAGATCACATAACCTTCATATGATATTCATGTTTTTATTTCAATGTAGTCATCCTAACTCCTCGTGTTTTGCATTTTTTTACAAAATTGTTCATTCACCCGGAAAGAGGGCAGCTGGGGCTAATCACGTGATTTTATATTTATTCGGCTTGGTTCAAGAAAGATAGCGCCTACAGTAGGTGTCAGATCGGTCGATGGTGAAGCTTATCGGAACATCGTGAATGCGAGCCTCTTCATATCCTGACCAATAGCACGTGCGTTCCAAGTTTTCATATCGACTCGCAGCGTGTTTGGATTTACAATATAGGGAAAATTGTCAATCCACTATAAAAGTTGGTTATTTATGCGAGAGGTAAAATTACTGATCGATGAAGTTCCGACAGAATTTGAAGTCTATAAAATCCAGAGAACACGTAACTGAAGGCCACTGCGTTGAATTACAGTTTCTTGGATATTTAAGGGAATAAAATTCGGCTCGTCGTAGCATTTCCCAGTTGTTCTCTCCGGTTCTAAACCGCGGTTAGATGTTCGAACGATCATAAAGTATTGCTACGGATGTGAACTTAAAGATATTACAGTGTATCGAACAGGCAGATAAGATAGTCGTATAATTTTGGTAAGAACTACTGTAAGAAAACTGGTCATTTTGAAGACCGTGAAATATCTGACAAAATGGCATTAAGTTTGATCCTAAGTACATTCGTTGCAGGGGAATATCCAAGTGGCGCCGGTTCATGTTTAATGACGAACTCTATTATTAGCCGTGTTGAACCTTTCTACTCTGATAAGAGAGTGTTAAGATTAATCACAGTGGGTTTGTAGATGCTTCGTTATCTCAACCACAAATTGATTACAATAGCTGCTGAATGAATATCAAAACTGTTTCTTGCTTCAATTTTAAATATTAGGAAAGAAATACTTGGGCGTTTTATTTCTGATATGGAAGGAAGTGTTTTGAAGAATGTCTTTATTCATAGAACGGAGGAGATTATTTATTTTTAATTGCAGGTATTTTAAGCCTATAAACAGAAAATATTCACCGTTTTTAGCTCCCAATGCAAACTTTTTCTCTCGGCTAAAAAGACTGGAATGTCCTCAAATACAACAGAAGTAGCTGACTCTCGGTGATGTAGAAGGAAATGGACCAATATTTATTTGCGCGTACTCCACTCAATGGGACAGGGAAAAAATATAGAAAAAAGAGGGAGAATTGAGTACACGTTAAGATAAGGAGAAAAAATAAAATAAAAACTGACATTCATGAGAAACGGAAGACTGATGACATATATTAATTATAATGCATTAGTATCTTAAAATACTCCATTTTTCTATTAAAGATGACGTATGAATTCAAGCATCCTTCACAACTCAATTTCGAAATGTATATAGAATTTTATAAAGACAAAATATTTATCGGCAGAAATGTGACCGGTCCTTTTTAACTTATCTTACTAGCAAACTACAAGCACTTATCTACAGCAATTATGGACATCAAATTTTGAAAATCCATAATACAAGTAATAACCCCTGAAACGAAGTCAGAATATGAAACAAATTAACTAATTCTTGATTTGAATTACCCCTGATGCTCACAGACGTACAACAAAAAGAAATTAATGTGTGCGTGATGATGAGAAAACTCATTAACAGAATGAACTCAGCCTATTTGCACCTTCATTACTAAAACCATTTATCAGGTTTAGTCATGCATTTTCCGAGCATGTCTGTAAATAAATAAATAAGTATTTTGCAGAAATTGAAAGTGAAGTAAGCTATCACTGATAAAAGTGCAGACGTTTGGCTTGAAGCTACCCTCAGTAATTTCAGGACAGCGACGTAATAAAAAGTTAGGGGCAAGTTTTGTTGTGACCAGGAAAGGAATTTCGAAGTTATTGAGCACACTGCACGGTCAGTTCTTCAATTCGGGAGCGCGTCCTCTTGGGATTCCAACCCGAGACGACTGTGAAAAAGGTGTGTGATATTTCTTTTATTTCACAGACCACTGCAATGCCACACCGACTTTCCTATGCTCACTTTATGGTTCCTGGCAGGTAAAGTTATCTATTCTTTGTATCACGTACACACGGCTCACAACAATTCAGCTATCTCTTTCTCAAAGATGGTAGTGTATTCTGATAAAATTTTACCAACGTTTCAGCAATCCCTGCTGCCACCATCACCAAGGCGATCTGAAACGTTGGTAAACTTCTATCAAAATACACAGAGCTAATGATCTATATGCCGTGCCAGATTAATCCACTCAACAGTCCCTCACAAATATAAATTATTAAATTGCATATTTATTAATTAAGGGTTATTAATAACTTAGCCCCATAAACTGAAACATTACAAAGACAGAAGGAGTTAGAAGTTCTTTTTATAACTTATGTTGCTAACATAATGTAATGAGGAAGGCAGAACATTGTTCGAGCTCTGAAGTACAGCACAAATACTGTGAAATAGCCTACATGTTTTCAGACAACAGGAATCTTGTTCCCTCGAGTACCGTCTGGGAAGCCGAACACATAAATAAATGATCGTGAGAGGGGCGCTGTGTTGTCTTGCTGCTGCCAAAAGAGGTTACACATTTCTACGTGCACAAGGAGCATTGACTGAATGACACTCAAGCGTCTCGCAAAGTCCTCGTTTATTTACCCACTTCTGCGCGCCTCTCCCTTCGAGACAGCCGACCCGCAACGCATACGTTCGCGCTGTCGAGAAAATTCACTGTATTCGTTCAATTTTTCTATGCCTTGTACAGACAATGCAGGGTCAGTCACGTTACACTGCAGTCACATTTCTCAGAACCAGGGAAGACGTGTCCAGAAGACAGTAACTTACACCTCCATAAACATTATCTCTCTTAAAGCCCTGATCTTATTTCGTACTTCGCTCCGAAAACCAGCATATGTATGAAATGGCCCGAGGGGCACAGTTTTCTCTTAAATGATCAGTTTAACGAGAATGAGGTACGTTATGGACTTAAATTTCTTAAATAACATTGTCAGGGTGACTAAATCAAGGAGGCGTTGGGCGGGACATGTGCACTCGTAGGAGATATATAAATGTATGTGTATATATATATATATATATATATATATATATATATATATATATAAATATATTTAGTGTTCTGTCTGACGACAGTTTCATATGAACAGGATCCTTTTATCCTTTTCTCGGACTGGGACCTGTTCATATACGTTCTTGGCAGATGATCCAGAAGTGGTTTGCCATTGCCTTCTTCTGTGTGTGAATGGAGTAATTGTTGGGATGCCACGGAGAAACCGGGGAAGCTCCCGGAGGAAAACTCCGTGTTGCCTAGACCACGGCCTTGCCCAACACAAGTTATAAATTCGGGCACCGCCTGGAATCGAACCCGTATAATGTATATACAAAATATAAATCACAAAATCGGAAGCGGGGATGTCACTTGAAAAACATAATAGTATACTGGAATATAATATTTAAATGGATGTTGATAAAATATTATATAATGACGTGAATTTGATTCAGCTGGCTGAGGATAGAATTCAGTGCCAGTTATAAACATTTGGATTTTATGGAAACAAAACGTAGTTAGTTGCCTTGTTGAACTAAACCCTCGATAATAAAGAACGCAAATGTATGCATGAAATGGCGGTCACGTAAATATTATGTATTAACAAGTTCTTCACCTGTTTTATGTAACTGAGAGCCGCCTTGCCACACAAAGTCTTTACGTCTCTGAGCTTATCCACTGCTACTCCAAGTTTTCGCGTCATGATATACGACGTACATATTCAAAAGTAATTCGTAAATAATGACGATAACAAAGTATCTGATAAAGTCATCAACCAAGATAAAACTAATTATATCCTAGGTACATTTCAGGTTCGCGGTGGCGAATATGGAGATGACTATTTTGTGGGATGTTGTGCAGTGTAGTCTGGTACATACTACCTTAATCGCCCTGATTATAGAGGCAGTAAGCTCCTCTGAAACATCGGTCAATATCTACCCGAATACATGGCGCAAAATTCCAGAAGACAGCCATCTGAATTAAACTACATTGTTACTAGAAAACAATCCATTCTAAATAAATAAGAAATTAATAGAAGAACTATATTTGTTATAACTGCAAGTAATCTCTTGCCACAAAACATACACAGCTAAACAAAAGCTCTGTGTTAACTACTAATCGGAAGCAGTTTGTGTGGCTTCAGCCTCAAAGATGCCAGCTTTGCTCGTAAGTGCAACATTTGCTTGTTCTGCATGCAACCTTCAGGCTGTTAACTCAAAATATAGGAAGGGGTCCACGAAAAACATTACGTCGTCTTTTGTGAACAGCCTGCGTGCCGTTAAACATCGCATCAATATTAAACAGAAGAGGAGGTGACGCATTCGGGGGACGGCTGACTGCTGGGTCGTTAAAGAACATTAGACTTTACAAACATTCACGAGCTCTTGAATGGAACATTCTCGATTATAATAATGATTATGATGATGGGTGGTGACACATGAAAAGTTTCGCCTTCAGTTTAATCAAAAATCATCTCGACGTTGATATCGAGAAATTGTCACGCGATCCATGTTTTGGCACGAAAAGGAATTCCTTTGTAATTACACTAATGCATAAAATCGACGTTTTCCCTTCAGTTTATCGAAGTTTTTCTTTTCTACTTACGTCTCTCTTATTTTCTCGCCTTATATTTTTCTTTCTGCCCATACTTTCTCTGCCACATTCTTTTTGTATATCTTCTTATATCTCTTTCAAAATACGTACTGTTAAAACATTCGGGCGAAAGGAACCTGCAAGCTGACGTGAATTATTTTACGATACTCTTCTGGAACTGACTGGAACTACATAGGAAAATTGCGAAGGATCTCAATCAGTGCAGTAACTGAAGTCGGTGCAGTGCAGTAATATGGCCCGCAGGTAGAGCCCGAGTTTGTTTTGCGGGTCTGTATTCATTAAGAACTACGCACTGGACAGGCAGCCTACCTCGAAGTTGGTCAGCTTTGTAAAGAACGTGGGTTAAGACCAGTCAGCGACTGTGGGTCTTTTTAAAAGATTTATTGTGTTTCTCTCAGCGATAGGTTACAGGGAAGCACGGAAAGCGCATTCAGGATGGGGGGGGGGGGGGGAAACGAATAAAGAGCTAAGTAGGATTTAAGGCTTCCACAGCGTTACGTCCGAAGATGGTTGTCTTCTGTGTTGTAGAATCGTACAATCTGATCGAAGTTTACCAACGTTTCAGAGGTCCTTGCTGTCTCCATCATCAGACGCTACAACCCAAGAGACAGCCAAAATCCTGAACGTTAACTATATTTCATTATAAACAAAAAACAATTTTCTGGGCGTGTTTCATTGCATACATCCTACAAATACCCAGTAGTGTCACCCACCGATATTCACATACTCGGAAATGTGACTTAGTTCAGCATATCTTCAATCCACTGGCCCTTCAATAGTATAACACATTCTGACTGAACATACATCACAGCAGCGGGTTAATGAGTTAGAGATATAATCAGTAATTTCTTAACGTGTTTTGCTGCAACAGTATTAACAGACTGTAGGCATTATTCGTCTCAAACCAAATTTACATATTCAGGGGTTCCTGTTGGCACAAAACGAGCACTAATGTCCTTCTTATTCCACTCGGCTTTGCAATATGGACGCCATTGATTGCTTCCCTTGACCGTTGTTTTTATTAGCTTCCCAGCGTTTATGTTGAGTTCGCTAATGGCCAAAAGCTATGAGAAACGACGCTCCTATGAACATATAATCAACACTCGTCACCTCGTTCAAACTGGTTTTCTTTAACAACAACCACACCGAATAACATTTCTTCTTCTTCAGTACAATCACATACAGCTCGCTGTATTATCGGCCGATCCATGCATAAACTGTTCAAGTAAATGGGCAGTTACGCTTCTGTTGGAACAATAAAAGACAGAAGCTCTGCCCTAACATGTAAATCTGTCTATATAATAAGCAATGTTGGGTGGTAGCTTGGCTGGTTGGAGATCATTTGCTGCTGAGAGATATTTTGGGCCTTGTGGGATAAACCGTTGCCATGGCAATGCTAATAACATGTATCTCCGTGATGATGGAGGCAGAAAGTACATCTGAAGAGTAGCTAAACTTCTACCATACTAGCAGACGGCGTAACAACCCAGATGACAGCTAACTTTTTCCTTTTCTTGGCCACTTTTCTATACGTATTTTCACCTCTCCATTTATTCTATTTCTTTCGAACGACAAGAAACTGGCGGTGACCTGTTACAAGGCAGTATTCCGGAAAACAGAAGCATTTCCGTCTGAGGAGATTTTTAAGGCAATAATACGATAGCGTGTATTCTTGTTAAAGCAAATTTCTCAAGAATCAAAGTTTCTTTTTCGATTTATCGATGAAAATTCACAGAAATCGTGATTATGCAATTAAAACTTAGAGGAATTATTACGGTTTTTATGAGACCTACTTTCCACGACAAGCATCAACATACAATATTAAAGGCGTTAATCTTTGATCCCGGATTTGATAGAAATTTGTTCTATAGTATAAAGTGTGCAGAACTACTTGCAGAATTTGATTTGCAACAAAACTCCTGACAGATATTGATATTTTGATAGGTGGAGAAACTGGAACCGAAATAATGCAAATACGAAGCGTTGAGTTGAAAAGTAACTCAACTACCCCGGGTTTCTGTGCCTCAAAAGAATTGACCCTACATTTATAGCCCTGACTGTAAAGAGACAACTACGCATAATTCGTGCTCATATAACTTAACTGCGTTAGGGACACTGTTGTAAATTCAAATTTCACGGCGTTTGATGTTAAAACTACAGAGCCCATTTAATAAATGTAACGTGCGTAACAACAGTTGCTCATTATGCTAGTGTCGTAAGCTTTAATCTGATAACTGAAACACGCAGCTCTGTAGCTGCTGGACTATCAAACGAACCAGGGACTGGAGATATTCAAACGAGTGAGTGTAATACATTTACAATTTAAGCACTGCGCACTGCGAGACAACATACTGTCTTGAAGGGACGAGTACAGTGAAGATAGTGTATACATGTTAAGTTGCCGTTCACATTCCATGCGATGTAATTACTTGCAAATATTATGTTTCAACTACAAATACTTTTTACGCTTAAGTTCAGTTCACATACATTTGTCCTCTAGTCTCCTACAAGAATAAAAATCAAAATACACCCATCTCCAATTTTAATTATTTGAAATAGATGTTAAAGTCGGTGTCTTGCACTAAGGTAAAACATAGATCGAGAAGTTAAAGGCGTCTATTGTATCCAAAACAGAATAAATAACAGAAGGGTGGAGAAAATTGCATAAAACATATTTCAGTTTCTATCAAGTTACGTGGCGAAACATCACTTTATACGTAGTCTCATAATCGTATTTCTCAACATCATAACGCAGTCATCAAGTAAGATACGTTTACAATAAATTAAACAATCAAAGGACTGAAAGGATTTTATCCAGGGGAAGGAGATGCAATTTAATGATGCATTACAACGCAAACCATCGTGTGACGTGTTGCATTATTAATGTCCTCAAAGATGAAAACGAGGCGTCGTCAGTGACGTCATTGAGTGTAGATGAAGTTTAGGGTACAGTATTGTTATGGAATAACATTAACTTGCTTCTTCCACTTTAGTGTGACGACGGCTGCGCTGTAGAAAAACGTTACATCAGAGGGAATTAAATCAGTAGCGCCTTACAACAGATTCTAAAATCAAACGAAACAGAAAATATCTCGTTCGTGATCTTTTAGGCAATCATCTTTTCAAATGTGACACTGCGAACAAAACTCGGGATGTAAATTTGATATTTTCCCCACAAACAACTACAACTGCCTCACTGTTCTGATGTAATTGACAACTGAATAACACCATCTTCAGCTTTAAATATTCTATGAAAGGAAACAGTTATTGCTTGCTACTACTTTAGGAGTTTCAGAATCTCAGAGTTCACAATAGAGACGAAAGTGCCTTGACATTTACAGAAAGTCAGATACAATTAAAACCTCGCTGCAGCCTTAAACCTTTCAAGCCCCGTGGCGAATATATGTACCACCTGCTTTTACAGTCACGCAGTGCATGGGTTTCCTATGACTGTCACTGAAAAAGGGATCATTTTCTTCAGCAGCACCAGCCAGTTGATATTTGTAATGAAGAAGTGTTATGTTTTCTTTGAGGTATGGGCTCATAGGGTTGGCTTACAGTCAGACATTGTCTCTCGTATTCCGTGTTTCTGCACACAGAAGTTCCATCCACTTTTCCAACTTCAACTTAGTCTTTGAAGGTGAATGTTAAAGCCAGTTTTTAATTGCAAAGAAGCTGGAATGGAATTGAAGTCAAGTCTAAGAATGCAAATGAAGAGCGTGACATTCATTACTCGTTTTAAGGATAAGATGGGATGGAGGGAGTTGGATTCGTGTGGTTCTAGATAAGGAATAATGACAGGGTTCTTGAAAAAGCAGTAGTAAACCTTTGCGTTGCACAAAAGGAGAGGAATTTTTCTTCACTAGCTGAGGGAATATTAGCTTCTGAAGAAGAAATTTACCCTGTGTAGTTAACTAGTTACTTAGCTCTTTAATCAATGAATAATTAATGGAAGAGTGAAAATAAGGTTTCTATTTATTGTTTTATTTAAGACGTTGTGATGAAATGTTTACAACTCATTGCTCTGACATGTCAAATGCAAATGTATAACAAATTAAATAAAATTAAGATGCGGAAGTGCATATTAATCTACTTTAACGAAATACATTCCTACAATGTCTAGTCTATTTTTAGAGTTGTCGAGATGACTTTAGTTTGGTAGCCTTTGACGAAATGAATTCTGGCCTCCGTACACACGTCTATCTTTCGAGAGCTCTGAAATCATAAAGTTTTAAAATTTTGGATAAAAGGGAGTTAACCCGTTTTAACACAAGCATGGGTGACAGAAGATATCAAGAATATTTTACACCTACGGAATTCCCCATCAATCACTTCTTTGTCTTGTGAAAATAACATGATAACGACGAGAGAGAAAGACAGCTGACTCTCTTTAATGGCGCCACACAACATTTTCTAGATAGAAGTTTCAGAAGAACAACATAAATCTCATTTTGTTCCGTCCAATCATTTATTCTCACCAGAAGCGTGAAGTGAATGTTAGAAAGTGACGCAGTATGATGATGAACGACAGTCGATGCTAGTAACACTAATGGAAGTGACGACTGGAAATCATTTTACATACAGCCTTGTCTTCGTGCTCATGACGCATCCTCGTGGGTCCATCCATGTCTGTCTGTCTCACGGTTTCCCTACGGAGGTAAGGAACCTGCATGACCCGGGAGGGGGTCACCATCGCGCAACTGGATCGAAAGCCCATCGTTAGACACGTCGATATCGATGTATCGATTGAACATGATACTAAGCCTTCTTTTACAGTTACGTAATTTATCTAACTTGAATTATATATTTTTGCAGCTTTCAGTTATTAAGATTTATTTCAAGTTTGATTATACAAACAAAATAATTTTTGCCCTATCCTCGTACTTTATCTAATACAGAACTCGAAAGAGAAACTAAACATCTTCAAGGGAAAAAATCACGTTCATATTCTTACTGAATTTCCCACAAAGATCTTTTGAACGTAATTTACTCATTTTACAATGGCTCAATATATGGAACAACACTTCTGTAATCTTTCTTCAGTTACATTTGAGCCATTTTTCTATCTACAGTCTAGCTGAATTCACGTGTCTATAGTCAACAACCTTCAAATCGGAGAAGTAGATAAGTTTCTGAACTCGTTGAAAGCCGACTGAAGCATATTTTCAATCGTTTTCCATTAAGGCCGTATTTCTAATACGGGTTTCTACCCGGATTATTTCTGTCTATCGCCTCGAGCTGTTACACTGCACCGGTCCCTTCAAGCTGAATGATGAAAGACAGAAGTTTAGGGTGGCGGTATCTAACGCAACTCCTATACGTGCACGCAGTAATATACGAAGATTTTTTAAAAAATACAAAAATAACTCTAAAATAATATTTACTCTGTTTTGTTTAGTCACAAATTGCGTGTTTGCAACTCTTCCCTAAGTAAACATTGAGAGGAGAAACAGCTATGCAGAGATCATATTCTCCAACATAATCCTCCTCACTAAAACTGTGATGAGGATTATGTTGGAGAATATCAAAGGCGCAGGATAAGTTTCTAGTAATCACCGCTATCGGCAAGACCGAGTAATTATGGAGAGTTGCGAGCGAGAGAACCTCGGTCGCTGTTAACACATATCAGCACCTAACTACATTGCACATTCGTTTACTAAAACACAAAACACGCGAAACAGCACGTTTAAAATCAATCGCCTAGATAGAAATAATAATATTGAAGTGCCAAAAACGTGAAACAATGGTATTAAAGAAACCCAAATTGATTTGATTTTCATTACAGCTCTGTCCACAACAGATGTGGATGTCTGGTGCCGAAGCTACGATTAGTTCGCCATGTGTACGCCTATTGTAATTAAACCCCGCGGTTGCGTAGCAACAAGTACCATGATGGCACCTCCATAAAACAGAAAACGGCAGATACGTCAACACCGCGGCTCAAAAGAGAGGAACTGCTATCATCTTTTTCGTGGTCTTACTAAGTGCTTCTTTCTCTACGTTGAATAATTATTTACAGGGCATTCTTAGGAGAGACATTTATTGTAGTATTGTAGCGCCCGTATATACAATGTCAGATTTCGCATTAATTCACGTTCAAATGTGTATATTTCAGTATATTTAATTGTAAGTAAAGCTCACTTCCCCGTAAAAATGTTGTTTCATAGTTTAAATACTTTTATACAAAATTATAGCAAGTTAAATAAGTCAATAAAAAGCAAAACACAACTTCGATAATCTGTTGTCTCTATAAGAACTGTTTGGCCCCAGGATGTCCTGAACACCTAAGGAAATGAAACATTTTGCTAACAACGCAGCAGACATTCAGAGCTAACACGCCTCATGCACTACGCAAACCTCGTGGAGTGCTCTCTCATGTGACAAGCAGAATACAATATCCCGCACCACGACATCATCTTTCTCCATTCCGATCGAGCAGATTGCAGGTCTCGCGCTCCAAGTCTTTCGTTATACAAGAAGAGGCAGACGTTCCACCTTCTACATTGATTGAAAATTCGTAATACGTGGCAGCAAAGGAACGATACTGAAAAGTTTAAGGCAGAATCTCACGAAGAGTTCATTCTGCCCCCAGGCAGCGCTTTACTGGCTCTGCGGGGTTTTGAGGGAAATGCACACTTCAGAGCTCGCTATCAGTTCCTCAGCCACTTTAATTCAATTAATATTATCACCCTCTTCCTCTATTTTTTCAAGATCAATTTTAATATTATCCTTCCATTCACGCCTATGTCTTCAAAGAGTTCTCTCTTCATGTTTCTCGGCTAAAATACGTGTATCTAATTCTGCTTAATTTTATCAGCCAAATGTACATTCGCGATTAGTACAAATTATGATTGTACTCTGTTTTAATTATTCTGTTACCTGATGTTAAGGACTGGGTGGTATACAACATAGGCCTGCTTTAATATCGGTAATAGCGATAAGGTGCACAATAAAGATTTGACGTGTGGTATTATGAAAGTCAAATATACAGAAGATGGTGCAAATTTGTGTGCGCAGATACAGACTGCACACAACAGAAATCAAAATGACACAGTACCTACATAAGTTATCGGTAGTGTTCCACCATCGCGATATTTTTTAAATGGGACCTCCCCGCCCCCTATGCCCCCGTCCTCACTGACACAACGATGGGACAGAACGTGACCTCTCAAAGCGTATCCTCGGGCTTTCATCACTACGACGGCAAAAATAGACACACTCAGTCACACACTCGATAGTCTGCCTTAAAACGTGGACAGTCACTCAGGTACTCAAGTAATGCCCCGGTTTATCGACCCCCAATGTTCATTACCGTGTTCAGAAAGTCCCGCCACTTTACCCTTTCGTGTGATCATCAATTCAGTCGGCCCCTCTAGATAAAATGACATCATAGGCCTATGTATGTCGTATATAAATTGTAACGTATTCAGATTTCTGTTATTATAGTGCCAGAGCACGTTAATATGAAGATTTCTGTCTTCTGGGTTGTTGCGCCGTGTAGTCTGGACGATTTTAACCAACGTTTCGGAGGTCATACTGCCTCCGTCATCAGGGCGATTCTTAGTATGAAGATTTCTGTCTTCTGGGTTGTTGCGCTGTGTAGTCTGGTCGATGTTTACCAACGTTTCAGAGGTCATACTGCCTCCGTTATCAGGGCGATGAATTGCAACAACCCAGAAGACAGAAATCTTCATACTCACCGCTGTGTAAACCTCAAATCTTACACGTTAATATCATTTCAGTGATTTTACTTAGACATTTACGTGTGGAGAATTTTTCTCTTCTCAGTAGGATGTACCTACACTCCGCTGTCAGTCTTCTCGGCTTCTTTATCGAGTTAAACCCCGCCTCCGTAAAGTTTCCCCGTACTTTCCTGGTAGCGAAATAGTAGGACCATTTGCTCACACGCTGCCAAGAACAGAATATGTCTCTGCCTATTAATAAGCATATAACGTATTTTAAAACTTAAAAACCTGAACTAGGTCTCACTAATCTGTTGCGGTGGGACGCCAGGTTTTTACAGATGCTACGAGAAGATAATAAATTCTAAAATAAATCGTCTCAAACCAAACAAGAATTTTCGAATCTAGTATGTTCTTAATGTCGTCGTGATTACAATTTTCATTTTCCACATGTCGCTGACAAATGTAATTTTACATCTGAATAAAACTCACCAGCTAAAAAGATTTTTGCTGACAGTGAAAAATGAATATATCTTATTTCAACTGGGAATCGTTAGTTACAATCACAGAAATATGTTCTTGCAGAAGTCTTGAATAGATTGCTCTGGCATGAAAATTGTATCGGTTTTCTGAAAGACATAAGGAATCAGAGTCATTTATGCCACATGATGGTTCCTTTCATAACATTCTCCTTTTCTTAATATTCTACAGAAATGAATTTGTGACAGTTCTGTTGAGGGGACGCGGAAAATGTACTGGGAATCTGGAAAAAAAGTGCTTAGAATGAAATACGAATATTGGTTGTAATCTCACTTACGTCATGTACTTATTATCACTTCTGTTTTCGTTCCATTAGCTTCTTTAAATCATCTGAATGACGTTACAGTGTTCAATTCCACTAGTTAAATGAGACGCTTTATGTAAGAAACTACGTTTCTATACTTTTGCATAATGCTTACACTCGAATAAATTTAAATTTATTTCATTTTAACCTAGACATACATAAAGTAGAAAAGAGACGAGACGAAATTTTAAGCTTCTTTTATCACAACCCAAAGGACAAGCTTCTACATATGCACATTAGTCCTAACTACACATTTACGTAACTTATTTTCAACGTCGGGTTTCTCATTGACCAAGGTTCAATTCCGTACATGATATAATGTATTTAGAGCGCCCAAAAATGCAGTTGTGTGTTAAAATCTGTTCCTCGTCGTTTCGAAACTTCTTCAAAACGTTACTTCAAATTAAATAAATACCGACGGTCGAAACCATTTTTCTTACTGGAGAGTCATGGATGAGTAAGGAGGTGAACAGTTTCCCTAACTCCAGCCAACAACGCAGCAGACATTCAGAGCTAACACGCCTCATGCACTACGCAAATCTCGTGGAGTGCTCTCTCATGTGGCAAGCAGAATACAATATCCCGCACCACGACATCATCTTTCTCCATTCCGATCGAGCAGATTGCAGGTCTCGCGCTCCAAGTCTTTCGTTATACAAGAAGAGGCAGACGTTCCACCTTCTACATTGATTGAAAATTCGTAATACGTGGCAGCAAAGGAACGATACTGAAAAGTTTAAGGCAGAATCTCACGAAGAGTTCATTCTGCCCCCAGGCAGCGCTTTACTGGCTCTGCGGGGTTTTGAGGGAAATACACACTTCAGAGCTCGCTATCAGTCCTGCCTCCTAGATTTATACCAAATACTACAACACAATACTGAGCCGCGTGATCAGACTCCGACAGACACCGTCACAGCCTCGATTTACTTTCTTCCTACCAGAGTCTCCACCTTCAGAAACCTATTCCAATTTCTTGTCCACACAACACTGCACTCACAGTCAAACCTAACGACACAAAAAATGGAAGACCTGAACCAAATGAAATTAAATAATTCACGATTAAAAGACCAATATTAAATGCATACAAGTGATTTTTGCGTACACTATTTATACTAAATTTCATCAAATTCCGTTCGACAGTTTTGGAGAGACAGATACGATCTAAATTTCAACACTGCAGTTTCTCTTAATGCCTCGAGAGCTAATAACGGGCGTACAATTGAAAGCCTCACTCCTAATACTTAACAGAACGATACGGTGACAAAAGCAAGTCTCAAATTAAAAGCTGTAACTACAATAACAAGCCACTCAAATGTTACAAACGAAACCGTCTGAAAGAACTAAGCGTGATTTACATTTGAAAAAGGACTCGTCAGCTGAAACAACATTTTTTCTGATGAGAGTGAGAACTGAACATCAAATATTAACAGAGAATCGTCAGGAACACGCCGTAGTGTTTCATGCTTCATAAAATCCACTCTCGCTGATTTTGCTACATTTGGTCATTTTATTATCTTTAAATGCATGGAATTCAATATAGCATGTTTGCACTTCCTCGCATTACACAGACCAAATACTTGTTCGTTTTTAAACTTTAAAATCGTGTTTAATTTTATTTCGACAGCGAAAGCTTTCTTCACAACAGTGCACAGCGCTTCAGAGGACTGTGGGCGAGATTTAAGTGTGAGAATGAAAGAGAAAAGAATATCATTTCAACTCAATACACGCAAAGCTTATTTTAAACTTCGCGACGAAGGTCTTCATGAAGAGAATCTACAATCTTTCGTACAGAAATAACTTTCATGAGAGAATGAACGAAGACATGTTTCATACGTTCCTAATTATAGATCAGCAGAAAGTAACATATTTAACCACTCAAGACTTAGCTCGTCTAACTAATATTTTAGAATTCAGTCCGTACCTCTAAGAAACCACAACACTTCGCTATTACAAAGGTAAAAATTAATAGTCACTCATTGTTAAAGTGACTGGCACACAGATTTACTACTAGGCTTTAAAGGGCTGGTCTTAAGATTTAGTGACTTAAAACTGAACCATGGATTACAATTATTCGACTTTTAATAAATAAAATGGCGCAAGACATTAACTTCAATTTTAGTGATTAAAAGCGTCTACACTGATGAGATAATCAAAATATAATTTACACACCTAGGGGAAATGAGAAACTCTTCGGCACTTCATCCAGTTTTAATAATATTACGTAGCCTTGCAATTGCCTGTCAAACAATATTACCTTTCAGCGCGTATTATTGATGTCAATCGACGTAACTAATTTTGTGTCATATTTAAATCTTATTCTAGACGTACAGACATCAGTACCTTTATCCCTGACAGGTACACTGTCAAGAACATTAAGTCGCATGCATTAAAAAACACCTGCCATTTCCAATCAGCCTTTATCCATACAAATACGTCTGAGTATGTTCTTAGCACAGCGCATATGAAATGAGTGTCTGTTTAAGGATATACCCTCTGTCTGTCTCTCCGAACACAGGATTCATCTCAAAATCCTCGAATGATTTCGATTATAAGCCTATTTGTTGTTTAAATCCAAATATCTGTCCAATGTTATTACAATTTATGACCGTTCATCCTCACCCCAAATTTACATAAAGCTCAAACAGACCACAACAATTTCTTCACGAATATATAGTAGTTACGCGGTGTAAGGCCTGTAGTAAGATCTAAAATTTTCACTTGAAATATACTTCAACATGAATAATATTAACGAAACACAGCAAGAAGTAATTTATGACTCTGCCAATTCAATGTGATTCATTTTTAAACAACTAGAGCAGAGCGCTCCTTTCGGATCTCCTCGGGGGGTTGGTCAAGTTTTTAAAAAACAACCCCCCCCCCCCGAATTGGGCGGTTAAACCACTTTTAAAATCTTGAGTAAGAAACTAAACTAACACCCCCGAATGGGGGGGAGGTTTGGTTGCATTTTAAAATCTTGAGTAAGACACTAAACTAACCCCCCCGAAGGCATTGTTGTGTTGGTAAAACAATGCCGAGTAAACAAATATAACGTAACATTGTTTGATGACGTCATTTTTTGATAGACGACAAATCACGAATTTTTATAGTTTAAACAATGGCTTTATGACTAAAGTAGCAGATATTTTATATGAAATAAACTAACATAGAGTCCATTCGCGTACCCAGGTTGCAGAGAAAGTAATTGAAAAACGTGTTTCCTTACGACACAGTACTTTCACTATACTCGTTTCTTTTGAAATTCAGTCCATTATCAGCAGAACCAAGTAACATATGCATACCAAGTATCTACTCCTCCATGTCTGAAAGACATTTTGTAAAATGGAAAAAAAAAATATTCTTTCATGTCTCCGTATCTTCGAATATTAGACTCTTTCCCAAATGCTGATATTGATACGGGAAATATAAAAGGGTGAGTAAGAAATGCTACGAGGTGGGATCAAACTAATGTCTCTTTCTGACGGCGTCTGCAGAAACCACGCGAGTTCGTTTCGTTTCCTCTGCGTCTTGTTTGCCACAGAAATTGCACCTAAAGTTACAGGAGGAGGACGGCAAATCCCAGGAGATACGAAGCGCCACATACACGCATTTTAAACTTCTTTTGCTGTAAGACAAGAAAAAGAATCCTTAGCACACTCACAGTCAACTTCGGGCTCTGACTTGTGAGTTCGGCTCGATACATCACTTTTCCCACGGATTTATACACAAAGCTTCAGTCTACTTCGAAGGGAAAACATCGATGTCAGTATTAAGGTGAGATGGTGCCTAAAATTGTTGTTTAACGACGCTGTTCAACTGCAAATAAAAATGCCTATAACACGTATAAATGTTATGCATTGCTCTAAAGTGGCCTATGGTGTCTGACTAACTTATGGATCCATGGAATGTAATAAAGATATATGTATGTAAGATCCTATAATCTGCGACTATCTTCAAAGTCCATAAATAGACCCCTTGATCTCCCTGACCACTGCACACCGTTGTATGGGAAAATTCCGAAATACAAACAGCTAATCCGTTCCACAAACAGACTAAATATGGATTAACCAAACGACATAAAATCCGTGAGACGCCTTCCGAGTGCAGCTGGATGCGACTTGTCAGATGCCCTCTTTTCGTCAGGGCAAGAAATCTAGATCCACCGTACAGGAGGTCGGATTGGGCGTGGTGGCTCAGGAAATAATCCCTGCCGCTAAAGGGGATAGAAACTTGGATGCTTTCCAGGACACTGGTTAGGATTGAAACAGGATCATTAAGAAATTAAGACCGTAAAGCCCTGAAGAATTAGATATGAAATATGTACTATATATGGATTGATAAGGGGGAAATTTCTTGTAAAGAATTCACTTGGAAGACCGAGAGGACATTGAAAGATAATATCACATCGGAGATCCAGAAGACAGGATGTGAGTTCGCAGACGTATGTGATTGTCTTAGGACTGTGATCAGTGGCAGGACCTAGTAATACCGGTATTTAAACTTTCCGGTGTACTATCGGATTGTTACTTTACATAAATCATAAAATGCTTAAGAACTCTCCTCCTCTCTGTTTCTTCCTGTCTCCAGCAGTCAATGTGTACTGATCCCACAAACACTTCTGTACACCCCTGCATCACACGAGAGTTGGCGCCCCATCGTTTTTCACAGAGTGCAGCGCTAGGGACGAGAGTCCATTCCATCAGGGGTTCCAGCTTATGCTTGTACCCACAATCTCATTTTACAATAAATGGCTTGAACATCAGTTCCAAGAACAGAGGTCCTCGTGGCTGTAAAAATGTCGATGTTGGTGACGCCACGTGGACATGTTGGTAGATACCAAAGTTTCGGAGCAACACTTTGTCTTCGTAATGAGTGTTTAGACCAAACACTCATTAATTTTCAACCACTATCTGCAATAGGATTCGTTCTAGCCAGCGTTCGAATCTCTGCAGCAGCGGGTTGACCAATAAGAACACTTGGTTTGGTAAACATACGACAACCAATATTTAGGCGAAGTTTAAGCTCGCGATTTTAATTATTTAAAGCTCTACGAATAATGAGTGCAATTGATTTTAGCTTAAAATATGGAGTAGCTACGACATTATAATTTCCAGTGATTCGTGACAATATATATAGCGATACTTGCCATTTTATATCATCTTTTTGAGATCTCTGGCGTTGTACGGGGAGATGAAATCAGGGTGGGGTAGACAGGGCTACATTGGTTGCTGTACGAGGGTGGAGAGAGAGGGATGGGCATGGTTCAGAGCGGGTATTTGGAAGCTGAGAGGGATGAGGGGGGGCATGGATGGGAAAATATGCCCTTTATGTGGGGCGACAGAAAGCGAGATTCACATACTATTAAAGTGTACGGAAACCGGGAGGTGGAGGGAACAGCTCCTGAGGAACAAGTGGTTCACCGTTGGCGAAGAGTTGGCCTTCAAGAAAATTTTAAGCACTACGAATGACACGGAGGTCAGGGATGTAGGGAAATTTCTGTACAAAGTAAGATGTAAAAGACAGGTCAAAATTAGGAATTTAGAACTGCCACTGAGATAGAAGGCACGAGGACAATAAGAAAGAGTTATGTAAATAGTATTAGGGATTAAGGAATAGTCATGTAGAGTAGCATTAGTGAATAGTTGTAGTAAGCAGTAGTGCTAATAGTGCTACGTATGTAAGGACTGTGGCCGTGAAAACCTGGTGTTAGGCGGCCACAGATCTCTGTATATAGTCTAAACCAAATATATTATATTATATTATTATATCATCTTTTTGCATTTGTAAATACAGCAGCGAAAGGTCGACGCTTGTTCTCTCTACCTGTGAAAGTACTCTCACTTTACGGTTGCACTACTGTTTCAAGCTGAATACCAGATGAGAACACTGTCACATAACAGAAATTCTACACGCAGAAATGATGAAAACTGATCTGATACAGATAGTGGACTTTCATAGGCGCCGTTGTCGCTATTGAAGTATGATATTCGCCAGTCTTCTACTTCTGAAAGTTTCTATCAGAGATATAGCGTTTTGTTTCCGATTCGTACTGGAGTACCAAAGCTCCAACGCCAGCCTGCATTCTTCCGAAATATCAAGTTCTTCCAGCAATATTTCTGAAGAGTGTGGGCACCAATTTCTCACCAAGTTGCGCGTAAAAAGTTGAAAACTTGAGGCATTTATGACATCTTGTGACAGTTTTAAACTCTTTAATCGTTGTAATTAATTTAAGAAGTTTTAACACAGAACTTTATCATTGTTCCTGACATCGGAAGAAGGAAAATCGATCCCCAGTTAAATGGTATAAAAGCAGGTAATTGAACTCGTGATGGCCATATCGGATCGAAACATGTTCTAGTGATTGGACAATGAACCGATAGCGCGGGAAGTGACGAAAAATAAACGCAAAGAACCAATTTCTTTCCTTCTCAGCTTTTACGAACCAACAAAACACAGCTTTAATAAAGCACTTGCCGCAATTATAATAAAAACTGAATATGGCTGTCTTCTGGTAGAAGATTACCGACGTTTAAGACTACAAGGCGCAACAACCCAGAAGACAGCTCTCTTATCAGTACTGCTATAGAGCAGTTGCACAGAAACATAGATAACATATTTCCAGGTCTTGTAGATGCATTTTTGATGGTGGACAACAGCTACAATTAAAATGCGTGGTAAGACATAATTAAACTCTGGGCATGCAACAGATAATTCTAGAACACCCAGCAGCCAGCAATTGCTTTCGAGGTGGAGTTCAACAGATTTCTCACTTGCTTCAAATCATGAAAGTAACTTCTGCATGGATTCGTTTTATCTCCCCAGCCCAGACGTTACATAACTCGTGCTCTGTGATTCAGAAGCCACAAACCGAAGAGGAAATCTGTTGAAACTGACTCCACCGTCGGCCTTAAGGCAAGAGAAGGAACGAGATTTTCTCTTGTTAGTTCACAGTCTCGGTCTGGAGATGCGCTTATTCTTGATTCATTTTTTATTTATAGGATTTCCCACAAGGTTGCATTCTCGCCTCTACAGAGGCTGGGTTATGAAAAATACAACAGCTGTTTATGTCAGGTTCTACCGTAATCCCTTTGATACATCTACTGAAATTATTCCTGGTAGACCTGACAGTATTAAGAGTCTGTTGAAATAACTGACACCACACAAGCCAAAATAATCCAATGTTTACCAAACAGAACATTATGTTTCTAACCGCCTCTATGATAACGTGCCAGTAAAACATCGCCCTGATGATGGAGGTAATAAGCTACTCTGAAACATTTGTACTACCAGATTACACGGAACAATATATCGTAAAATAGTCTTCTTAAAACTAAATTTCTTTGTTCTACATAAACTGTGAGATGACTTTTGTATTTCGTTGTTCGTGCTGAAGGCTATGTAGTCAAACAAGTGTTGCAGTTCACAGACATCGCGGCCCTCTGCCCCAGGAGCCATTAGGAACGATGACGATGATTGCACATACCGCGCCAGCAGCATTTCGGGCGCCCTTTTCCGCGCCGAATGCATAAATATCTCCCTCAAGGATTTAAGAGTACGGAACGAATGCTGAAACCACCCGCAACGCACGAAAACGGATATGCATACACGCATATATTTATACTTTGATTGGGAATGTTAAATTATTGATCACTGCAAGACGGCTTGGACAGCACGGATCGAAAAAGTGCCAAATGGACCAATTATTTATCTGCTGAGGATATGCTGGGCTAAAGTTAGAAAGAGGCTGATAATGTAATCCATAACGGTCTTGAAAAATAATCTATAATATAACGGCTTTCAGCTTTAACCTAACCTTCATCCCATTGTTCATTTATGATCGACCCAAGTCACATAAAACATTCGCCACATTGTCATTAATTAATCTGACCTATGTATCTTAAATAAGCCTGAAGTTTATGCGTATAGCAGAAAATTCAATTGAAGAGATATAAAACATTAATATGCTGTCAACATACCCTCATACCCAATAATAATAGGAAACCATATATCAGACATGAAGGGGCCGTAGGGTGAAGCTATGCTATGCTGCTTGGTATCTTTAAAAGATTACATGAAATGCAAGAAGATTCACTCACGGGTCGGATCAAATCCGGTGACAAAATCTGGACACGGCGCATGTGCGGATGATCCCGCGGGCGTCTCTGGCCAACACGACCAGCCGTCGAAGGTGCCGGGACAAAACAGACCTGCAACAGAAATTACTGACCCTGTAACTTGTGGACCCTTTGCCGTACGAGGGCGAGAGACCTGAAGCTCTGCGAACTTAGACGAAAACCAGGGATTCTCCGTGTTAACGACAGCCAGTGCGCAGTACAAAGCAGGATTCAAAGAAGTTTCCTTCAAAATGCCATACATGTGCAAGAACACAGACCTGCACTCCTAATTAAAGGCACGATATTTGGGCAGAATTATTGAAAATCGTTAAGTTCTATTGATCTCTCATCGAAGTCACGATTTCGACAATGGCACCTCTAAACGATGGCTGAATCATGCTTCGAAACACAATATTTAGTTTCGCTTTCATCGGGTTCAGGTACTTGATCGAGAACAGAGTAACCTACTTGCTCTTGGCGTAAAACTTCGCACGCCCATAAAATATGTTTAAAATGCGGTTCTAGAAAGCAATTACATCCTCGCTATTTTGTAGACGTAAGGACATTTCAGAACATTACTTAGTACGACACTCTACTGTCTCCGAAATAGACATTCTCCATCGCACAGAGCGTGTAATTGGATTTTATTACATGTAAAAATTTTCAAAATTATGTCGTGAAATCGCATAGAATTTCAACAGATAGGCTGGCCATTTGGGCTACTATCATCTTCTCAGGTATGATCCGCCCAAAGTATTTTATTAAAGCTTGAGTAAATATTGCCAAAGTTAAACAATGGTTTTTTTTCCATTTTAGTAAAATTTTATGGCAACTATCATCGTCATAGGCTACAGACACTGTTATAGACTATGTCCATTTGATCCCTTTTATTAAACTGCTATGATTTGTATTCAAATGGTGCATTTAGGCTTTATAATTGCTATTTTAAAACGTATGAACACATATGTTCGTGTCTCTACGATTTCATTCTTTGAGTCAGCTCTGAATTTAATGTTAATGCCAAATAAATAGAAACTAAATCAGAGATGATGTCTTTGGGTTCTATGTTTTGTGCGCCGACATATAATGCAATGCTTTGTGCTGAGTTGGTACTTTGTTTTCTCAAATATGAAACGATTCTGACGTCTACATAACGAGGACGCGCGGGCAGAGCTGTCTCTTTTATGTGACAAGCTATTCCCATAGAACCGTCGTCAGGATCAGTATTATTGGTTTTTGTCTAAGACCTAACAGGCGACGCAGTTGAGCTGATACAGAAGTACTACTACAAACCATTCCATCCAATTCATGGTTTATCTTTATCATGCCTATAACCTTTCCTTCTGTAAAATGTGTTCCTTAAAGATTAACAAAGAACGTAGGCAGAAACAGGCATGAATTTTGGATAACCAATTGCAAGTAGCTGTTCATTCATGGAGAGAGAGCATGACTCCCAGGAGATCTGAGATCACGTTACATAATGGAAGTGAAAGCAATGGCCCGCGGGTTGTATTGGCTCTGGAAATGAAACTGACAGACCCGCCTTGAAACCTTGTATCAAGAACAATAAACGCCAGGTTTATGGTATACAGTATGTGCAAAATCAAACAAAGCACAAACTAAAATTTCAAGTAAGGATGTGGGGAAAGTTACGATAGACTTGCTTGTAGTTAGGAAACTGGACATGATGTAGCTTATACGGGCATCAGAACACACTCGGAGTAAATTCAAGAAACTTGAATAAACAAACACGAGGCAGTGCTGATATCCAGGTTACACACGGAGGTGAGTGAATGCTCTATTAGGAGTGTGTACAGACAGAACAATGTAGAGGAACTCAGTAACACAATAAATCAGAATTCTGATAATATCGAAATGACAAATGAAGGAAATTCTGATAATGCAATAGGTATTCGTGTTCAAATAACAGTTTTATTAATTAAATTATCTTAAAAAGCTATTTTTAATACATAAAAGCGTTGTGTTTTACTGACTGCATCAATAAAAGGAGACAACACATTACGGAAAGTTTTAATTGAAAGAGGTTACACAATCAACGTGACAATACAAAGCACGTGCTGCCTACATACGGTGTCCAAAAGTTCTTGTTCAAACGAACAGACAACTTCTGTACATTGAACTCATGACTTCGTCTATTACGTAAGATTTTTAATATTTAACTTCAGCGTCCTTAAGTAGTCAACAATTTCTCACTAGGACAAAACATTTGCTGCTTTTATGTAACTCGAATACCGTTGTTATGCTTATAAGAATCAGCCATCCTAGCTACTTAAATCCATTCCACACCCTCAACCCTACTTCTTTAATACTGAATTGTTATTTATTATCCTACGTCTTAGAAGTATGATCTTCCCTGCAGTGACAGACAATGTCTGTATGAAGAGAATGAATACGAAGATAACATCTAACTACTTGGCGTAAGCACTTAAACAGTCATTAAGTTTCCCAAGAAATACTCCGAATTCTGATAACCTCATCGTTGCCATTGGAAATACGTCTTTACCAGTTGACCGCCTTATACTCATTCTCGCCCCGCCCAAATGTATACATGTCCTAAGTAGTTTCTCCCTTGAGGCCAGGCGACGTTGATTAGTAAAGTTCTTGGCTTCAATTTCCAACATCTCGCCTCATAATCTACAACGGTGCAAGACAGACAGTTAAGTAAATATACTGTGTAGTGTACTCAACAGGTCTTAACACTCAGATTCCAAGAGTATCACGAGTGTTTCTCTGATGCTACCCACCCTGCATGTTGTACTTAATTAACATTGTTTCACATAGGTCTAAGTGAGATTTAAGGGCCCTACTACGGCGAGTATGTTGACGATAATCTTCTGGGATGTGCGTCGTGTAGTCCCGCTCAAACTGACCGACATTTCAGAGGTGCTTACTCTCTAGCAATACGACTCGTAAAACTCATTACCATTAATTCACGTAGTGCCTCAAACTTCGCTTAACAGACAACTGGTATAAGTAATAGTTTTTAAGGGATTTGGAGAAAAGCCACGTCCGGAAAAACACAGACAGATTACAAATGATCGGAATAACGACGCCAACTGCAGGCTTACGTCCAGATTTGGATTTAGAAAATTTCAAGCGCTTGATTTTTGTTGCTGAGTGTACATAGTGGACCATGACAAAAGTACATGCACATAGAAGGCCGTGGATGAATGATCACTAACCAACACTTGCTTGATCAGTGTTCTGTTATATATCGCCTTGTGTGTGCAATAATTGGTAATAATCTTCACATGAACTTCCATTAACTGAGGATGAGTTCGTGGACAATAGGAAGTTGGCCGATTATCTATACACTCTAATTATCGCACTCGTTCCACGCAGACATCAAGGTCCTGTGTACATCCAGGATTTCAAGCGTATGGATGTGTGTCTCAACGTTTCTGACTCGTCGCCAAAGTAGCAGTGGAATTACTAGGGACAGACAGACAGACAGACCTAACCTTACCACTTTACATTGCACACTGCAAATAACAGTCTCAAAATCTAATTATTACTAGTATGTATATTTAAACGTGTTTACCTGCGATGTTTCCCCAATGTTACAGGTGAGTGGATAAAGTTATATAATCCAGAGGAATACAGGAAGAGAAATTGAAATTACATATAATCGTTAAAACCATATTGAATTCGACACAGGAGTGCACACAACGTAACAATCAATGTGTTTATGTTATGATGAAGACAAAGATATTACCCAGTCATCCACATTGAACATTTACGAACAAAAATCTCTCACGAGTGAGTTTTAAAAACGCCAAAAAATATTAGTCTCCGATGCCATGAGTTAGTATCGCTGCTCGAATCCATTCCTTAGACATGCAGGTACCATTTCTGAAGAAAAAAATATTCCTCCCCCTTACCACAAGGCTAATCATACCGTTAATGGCCGTGAAAGGTAGAGAGAAAAAGTACAATAATATTCACGCAAACTAACTAGCCCTACTTATATTTATCCTATAAAATTGTGTTAAAATATGATATATATTATTTTAAAAAATGTGTACCAATAAATTCTAATATTTATTTACTACTTTTCTACTAAACTGTTTTTCATTTAACGTAATTTTATTTGTATCGATCGTTTATTTAGAACTATAATTAATTTAGCAACTTCGTTGTCCACCCATTTCAGCGCCCCCCACTCACCCACCCTGGGTGAAGTTTCTATTTCCCCCAGAGGGCCCCAGCTCTCGCCTTGGGGAAACTGTCTCAAATAACTGATGTGACTAATTTGGCTGATCTTCATCATACCTGCAGGTAATAGCGCAATGAGGAACTGAATGTGACATCGATTTTCGCCTCCCTGGCTTTGTCCCGCATCCTTCAACAACTGAAGCTGTGATGGTCACTGTAGGTGTATTGCTGCGTGCAGAAGCCGTGATAATGATACAGCGGTAGGTTATTACGAACACCATCAGTTGCAGCGCTAACCATCACAGGACTTAATTAGGCTATGCGTTCCGTCTATAAAATCCTTATCAAAGGGAACCAGGAAAGTCGTGAATATTTGATCAGGCTGACATTGAAAATGGTGGTCATCATACGCGGAATAATATCCGACGCTCCATTAAAAAACTGTTTGAATCCATGAAATCATAAATCAATGTATTTTTAAATCATCATTCACTTATAAGTTCATGTTTAATAACAATGTAGCAATAAGCGATGTGGTTAAACAGCCGACTCCTAGGTATTAAATAACACGGGGTTTCAACACAAAAGTTCGCCATTCCAATCAATTAAGCTCTAAAGTGAGCCAGCAGAATCTCCTGGTGAAGGAGGCAAATATGGTGTTCGAAACGTCGGGCTTTTGTTCACAACTGACACGGCTCTCTTTGCCTGAGAATACTTCATCGAGTTCAGTCGTAGTGTAAATTTCAAGTCTTACTTCTTCTTCTTCTTTTTTCTACATTGTTGTTCTTTATACTCCACAACAGACAATGTAATCTAATACTACAAAGTAATAAAAGTATGATTCATTCATATTTTAGACACAGTAGATAATTACACGTGCTTATTTTATTTGTTCATACAAACTCTGATGTTATGTTAACTGTTTTAAACCTGTTGAGTTGAAACAAACTTGATGACACTGGAAAAAAATATCAAAATATCAAAATATCAAAAACAGACTTTTTAACCGATAATACACACTCTCTTTAGTTTCGAATTCGTGAAGCGGAACATGGATAATTAATTTGTTAAAAGCTAAAAAGAGAAGCGAATTTTGCATGATCGACCACAAAGTGAACTGAATATCATTTTATCGTGGAGAGTACACAGTTTTAAATTGACGTCACCAAACGCAATATGGACATGCTTAATAATTAAATACACGATCAGAAAGCGTTGCTTCCTCAAACGGAACCCACGACGAAAATTACATTTATCCTCCGCGGCAATGGCGTGTTCTATCCAAACTCCAACACCCAATCAACATTCGTTAAACCCATTAGGCCTAACTTAATATCGCTTCGGTAAATGTTAAAATTTCTTATTTTCACAATCTGTTAATTCTTATGATTCTTCGAAGAAGCATTAAATTTGCAACGAAACGTAAGGATGTTTACCTGACTGGTGGATTGATTGTTTAAGACAGACTTTTTCCAACTCATACTGCAGTGTCATAATTAGTACTGATATGTGAGCAGGCTCAGAACTCTATTATATGGGATAATGTCAGAATGCAAACAAGGCCATTTTTACAACACGAGATTCACATCTGCATTCTGTTCTGCGTTAAAATTAATTCGCGTTAAAGAATTGGATGACCACGGGGAGGTAGCAAATATATGTTTCACATTTAGAGAGCTATTATTTAAATAAAAATGAATTTCCGACCGCCATCATTCACAATTTTTCCACTGTGTTTTGTAGTGATATATATACACGATATTAATACACCATCAAGAATAATTCAGTTGCTACGTATATAGAGAATCTTCAGAAACAGAAGACAATTTCAAATGCGTGTACGTTTCCAGTCACAGACGAAATTGAAGAATATGTTAAGACAGAGAAATTTATTAGTGACGTTTCTTGATTAAAATGTTTTTAAATCGGATCTTCCAACATTAAGCCGCTCCGAAAGCAAAGTAGGAAACAACCTCTTGCAGTTAACACGGTCTGATCAACATTACCAGTAATTACGTCGTCTCCTGCCCGTACATCTACTGCACGGAAGGGCGGGGTGCTTCAAGACGACGAACGTTCCAGCACTGCGAACGAAAAGCTGGGACAAGATTTACGAACACGAAGTGAGCCTTTCGTGGTCGCGCGTGACAGATAACAGACTCGTCATAGAGCCACGAGGAAGCTCTGAAGAAGTGGCAGCCTTAATAAGAAGCCCCTAACCACCACCAGGGCTTGGGATTATAGCCGGTGATGTGGTCAAAATTCTACAATACTGTAAAGACCAAAACAACACTGTTACACAAAGAATAAGTACGTCCTTTAAATAAATGCTGTCAATAAAATAGGTGAGGCCTTGGGCCGTAGTAAAATAACGTTCTCTAAGTGAACAAACTCTAAAAAAAATTCCTAGTTTTCCAAATCGATGGTTTTAGGGAAGCCTGGTAAGCTGACACAGGGAAATAAATTACTCAGCAGTTCCGAAAAAGCACTTACTTGAAGGGAATCCTGTTTTAGGAAGATCGTTACTCCTAATGGACCCGTTACACACCTAATTATTTTAGTAGATGATAAGAAAGAGTGAACCTCTTTCTAAACGTTTTCAGTGTGGCTGATCATGGCTACTCACCCGACATCAGTCTTTGCCATTACTTTCTGTGCTTTTAAATGATCACTTTTCTTTTGCTACTGCGGTGGAAAAGCCCTCTTAATGAAAGAACGCACATTATGAACCACTGCAATATGATCGTGAAATATCGAAGACAGATCAAAGATATAATTACATTAGTTAAAAATGTTCTACTTTGTTTCGCACTAACTTTAGAAACATGGCCATGAGATTCTGTCTGAAAAAAGTAGCAACTAGTGGGCATTTATTTCAGAAAAGATTTTGTACAAAAACGTATGACTAAGTTATAATGTCAAAGCGTTTATTCATCTCCAGTAATGTATTACTAATTTAAGCAATATTCTATAACCTTTTAAAGCTGAAGTTCTTCTAAATAATATCTGATTCAAACCTTACTAACGTAAAGTAACTTAACCTAATTTAAAACATTCGCTGCTGTTAATGTTATTGCGAAGAATCATAAAGGAATTTATCTCTCATACGTTTCTTTGACTAACCCGTGGATATTGCAGGCTGTGTCCCTTTCTCCCAGGCCGATTTGTGCACAAGAACGAAGTTTAGGCTTCAGTAAAACGTAATGCGATTAACCAGTTACAACGTAATAATAACTTAATTGAACGAAAAATCAGTGACAAATGTTTTAACCGCTCTTCAAACAAACAGCAGTAGGCTAATTCAAAACGACAGCGCAAACCGGTTCACTTCGGTTGTAGCATGGGGTTTCAGCAAATAACAATTACCCTAAGCCATTAATTTTGCAACCGCGTTAAATGACGTCTTTATAGCTGCGGATAATATTTCATTGCCTTCAAAGTAATGTCCTGTGCTCGGCTGTGCATATACATAGAGCAAAAGTGAACTAAGAGTGTCGGTGAAAGACGACTGAGAACAAGCACTCTCGCTGTTGACTTAATGTGTTTTTAACTTTGGATCTTTGGATATTTCACGGCGCTGATTCATCTGATAATGATACGGAGATCTCGATTATTACATGTTTCAGTTACTCGCCTAACACTCTCCTGTTATTTGTCCCAGTCCTCCGCTGGGATAATACCCTCAATAGGCCACAACCTACTCTAAGATCCAGTTGACTATTCCTTCTGGTTATACGATATGAAACATCTGCAGCTGAAACACCGTCGTTCAGAAACACAACCAAAGCTGTGTTCTGTGAAATGTAAAGATGGAGCAGAAGAATGTTCACACACACCAGGTATATTTTCTTTGCTTTAGTTTATACAAACTAACAGAATACCAAATCAACCAAGTCTATGGTGTTATTTAGTTGACCAAGAAAATGCCTGTTTTTTTATGGGAACTGCGTTCGGACCAGTCAGTGTCTGGATCCCATCGTGAGCGAATTGAATACACCCAACATCCTTTCAATCCATTTCCTTAAGATTAATTTTGTCTGCCAAGAAATCTGTTCTACCTGCCGAATGATATGAAAACATCACTTCTGGTACAGGATACAAGAATTTTTAATGATATAATATTAGTTCAGACCTGTTTCGGCTAATGTAAATAATATTTACACAAGCACAATGTAAACAAAATAAGGCAAAGAAACTGTGAAAATTCGACGTACTTAGTGTCCATTTAAAAGAAGATCCTGTCAGCAGAATTATGTATATATAGCATGAAAAAATTAGACATAATTACTCAGAGCAGTAAATAAAGTAGGAAAAAATATATAAAATGCAGGAATTCGAATATGGAATAGAGAAATATAAAAAATATAAATAAGTGTATCTAAAATATTTATATAATAGGTCCGAAGAGGTCAACACCAGAGACGGTTTGACCTTAAACATGACGTGAAAAATGTCTCAAGCAGAACATGAAAGAACAAACTTCGCAGTAGAGTGGTCATCAGTCCAGCTTCGCATTTGGGAGCTGTCGGATTGAAATCTCGGCCCGGAGATCGGCTATCCGGAAAGAGGTATTCTGCGGTTTTACTCAGTCTCTCCAGGAAAATGCCATATCCTTCCCAATTCATTACCCAGTATCATCCTCTCATTCGACTCTGTATAGTCTGAGCTATTTAAAATGTCCCTAAACAAACTATAAATAAATAAATAAGAACACGAGAATACAATGATGTATGTTTGTGAGGAAAGCGAAAAGCAAACTTACTACAGTTGAATGAAGAAGGCCAAATACCCGTTACCTGAGATTATACCTGATCCGAATGTTGGACGTTGAAAAAGAAGACATGAGAAGAATGGAGACGTCAGAAATACATTTTCTGTGAGCGCTCGCAAGATACAGAACGTAGAACACAAACGTAATGAAGATATTAGAGCAGAAATGGAAATAAAAGATATCAATAGCCAACATACAACCAATTCCATGGAGAATCTTGAGAAGCTATCAGGCACTTGTCCAGTAAAGGAAGTCTTCTTCTTTTGTGAAAAGAGAAGGCTCATTACCGTGTTCACAACAGCCCACCTCTGGTCCCTGTCCAGAGCAAAATTAATCCAGTCGACATCCTCCCAAAATATTTATTTAGAGTGAAGTCCATCCTACCAGCTACACCGAGGTCAGGAAGATTACCTTTTCAGTCAAGGGACATTAACGTTATTTTAATTTTATATAGGCATATAGATATCAGATTTGCAAGGGAAATGAGTTTTACAATACAAGATCAGTTATTAGCATAATAAATATTTAAGTAGCAGGTTGGTTATACGCATTAATGGAAATTATGTAAATTTGATTATTATTGAAGATTTCTGTCTTCTGGGTTATTGCGCTGTGTAGTCTGGTCGATGTTAACCAACGTTTCAGAGGTCATACTGCCTCCGTCATCAGGGCGATGACGGAGGCAGTATGACCTCTGAAACGTTGGTTAACATCGACCAGACTACACAGCGCAATAACCCAGAAGACAGAAATCTTCATATTCACCGCTGTGAGAACCTCAAGTCTTACATTGATTATTATTATTGGACAAGAAATTATGTTTTCGATTTCTGAATGGATGCGCGCTAAAGAGCTGGGTATGGAAGCGCGTGTCTTAGGAAGAAAAAATACCCTACTCTTTTGCATACAGTTTAGTCACTAAATGAAATTTCTTACGATTTTACACATTTAGTCCATCAGAAATTAACAGCGCGTGGCATGAAAAAAACTTTTATTCCAATTTGGAATTAACAAATATAAATGTATAATTAGCATCTCAGCTTCTCTGTACTAATTTAAAAACAGGAAAAACACGAGATCTATGTTCCTGTTATACGTTTATTACTTCAAGCCGCTAATTTCTCGCCCCATTACGTATATTAGTAGCTATAGAAATAGGTTTCCAATAAGTAATTGTCTTCATTACCCTATTTTATAATAAAACTTTTCTCGTCCCAGATGGAAATAAAACTACGATATTCCTCCCCCAACTCAGTCACTGTACTAAATAATTTGAGTTAAGTGAAATATGTGCGCTGAGGCACAATGAGCTTCACATGAAAGACATTGAAATCCGATCCAATGGGAAAATAGGCAGACCATTTATTGTACTCTGAATATATGGCATTGCATTAATCTATACAGCGTGTAAGGACAACAATGATTGATGACCGAAGAGAGATGGGAAAGTAAGCGACGCTACAAATTTGAGGCACTGCAGCTAGAGAAAAGCAGGGCGACGGCCAAACCGTAAACTTCAATAATACACACACCCGTTTGTGAACCCTTAGATCTCAGAGTCCAGACTTTGAATCTACAGAATAGTGCGGCTCACTCATCGCCCTGATGATGGAGGCAGTAAGCTCCTCTGAAACGTTGGCTAATTTTGTACGGCGCACGCACACAACACTGTTAATCATGCGCATTCAACGTTATATCACACACGCCTGTCTTGCATTCATACGAATGTTATCGGAAATCCATTGTTGTGACACATAAAACCTGGTGCAAGCACTCTTAACAACGAATAGTGGGTTTTGATCGTCTTGCAACTGACGTCAGAAAATCCCGTTACGTCTCCATCTTCACCAGTGTAGCAGAATTACGCCGAGCCGTTTCTCGTGATGTGACGCTTTTATAGGCTTGCAGTTCTGCCGGGCTGTAACATGCCGATTACTGCAGCATTCGACATAAAACGCAGCTTTGCAAAGTCAGACTTAAATGATCGATCTGAAGCCGAAGCTCGTCAAACTAATATTTAAAAATTCAGTCCTTACCGCAAAGAAAACATGTCGCATCTCTATTGAAAATACAAAATATTCACTTGTGTTTATGGAAATACAGCAGCCGGGGTAAACCGCTGTTTAGTTTTTGAATAATATGAAGCCCGCAAATACATATTTTCGGCAAAATTGAGAGTTGCTGATTTTTAAAGCCGGTCGAACATACAGAGAGTTAGAATGTTTTTTTAGGTAGCGATAAGAAACTGGGTGTGAACGTTTTATTTCATAATTTTAATACATGTAATAAAAGTTTAAAAATTATTTTATTGTTAAATATATTATTTATAACGCCATGTTAAACTTTACCTCCTCTTTTCTTAGTTTTTATACAGTGAGGTTAAACAAATGTTGCTCCAGTATCGTCATATGCATATACGGAAATATTATGACAAATCAACCTACGGAAGCAGATAATCAGAAAGAAGAGAGTTTGAGGCACATTAAGTCGGCGAGAAACCAAAATATTTTATTTGATTACGCTTGTTGGGAGCTTGTATACAGTGCTAGTAACAAGAGTCAATATTTACACATCTGTCTTTGAGACTGGTGTTCTACCGAATTCTAATTAGCCTACGCACATAGATACCGAGTTACTGATTTACTTTGAGAACCATTTTAAATAAGTTGTCAAGTAGATAGATGCTGTAATCTTAATGACTTGCAACAGTCGCAAATTGTTTCAAAACAGACAGGAAAGATTTTTCGTTTAGATACTAAATGCATAGGCACGCTTGTCATGTATTCGATAATTTAATGCTGAAAAAGTGGACATTTATTTTTCCCAAAACACTCCAAAAACTGAAAACTTTTTTCTACGGTATCAGAACAACTTGTCTGCCTGGATAGAGCCCACAGATCAGCATTGAATTATTTGTTAAGTATTATACAAGTATCCCACTTTTCCATTACTTCAAAATATTTTGTCCAATAATGTGCGAGTAATACAATCACAGACATACAAATTCCTGATTAAACTTTTATGTAAACTCATGTGTGCACAGTCATATGAATACAGTAGAAAGAAACTTCAAAGAGTGAGCCTTTCAGGACCAACTAAAAATAGTCCAGTCTCATATATTCGTTACAGATTCGAATTTTTACGTCTGCTCAAATAATTCAGTAAACTCTTTTGCAGGCAAATGCGAAACCTAATAGTGGTGTAGCAGATTTCAGTATCTGCAAAGAGAAACCCGGTCTAGGGTGCATGCCAGTCCTGAAAAAAAGGTGGAGATGGAAGTGTTATTAATCACATGTTAGTTGAGCTTTAACACCGTGACAGGGGAGGATAATTTCAGCTTTAAACAAATATAATGTTGACGGAAAAACGAGAATCGGGTATAATAGGCCTACACTCACGGCACGCCAGCAATCCGCCTGTAATACACGAGATTAATTAGTGTTTGCTAAAGCAATGGAAATCAAATCCTGTTGACGAATGCTTTGGCTCGCATTCTCTTCAAAATCAAATGATTTCTCTGTCAGAATATTACCTCTGTCAACAGAGACAAATAAACACATGGAACGGGAACTGAAGGAGACTAGTCAGATCGATCATTCACAATTCAGATCCACTGATGACCTGTCCTCGTGTTATTGTACGACTATAAATTTAGTCGGTTAAATATAAGTTGCAAAAGTTTAATAAGTACGGAAATGTAGGCACAGCACTGAAAATCTGGCGCATTATCCATAATTTGACCTTGGGCCTTGGCGAATGCCTCGACTGGTGTCACAATTGTCCTGGTGACTGGGGATTCCCAAGGTCCCAGGCACAACCTGGGGATTCCCAACAAGCAGAAAGGCATTCAGAAGAAAATTTGTCAGAACGAAGTGCAGGGAAGGCATTGTCCTTGGCACTTCCAAGGTGGCTGAGATGATCTTGTAAGAACCCGGAAAACGGACTGCTAGCTGAGATGCAGTTAAGCTGCGACAGGTTAGACAAGCTGACAGTGGATTCTGAACCTGCTATCAGAAAACAATCATCCTCGTAATATTATGGACAATTTTGGTTGTTACACGGCTCACATAAAACAGAAGTATCTTTACCAAAGACTAAAAGCAGCAACACTGAAATGTAATAATGTGAGGAAATAATTTGAAATTGTCGTGATATAACCTTCTCACCAGCAGTAAGCCTAAATAAATAAACGCCAGAGGTGAGTAACATACATATGAATATTAAAATATGTACTCCAAATCTGAATACATCTTTCCATTTGTGTTTACTGTTAGCATAAATCATCAGCAAGTATGTTTGAAAGTTGCATCGAATCAGGATTTTCTCTGGAAAACTCTCAGAAAGGATAACATCAGAAAATGAAGGCAAAAATGTATTAATATAGGACCTAGGAGATTAGTACAAACTAGACAGTGATGAACTCCCGTTTCGATAACAACAGGACGTTTTTAAATATCTGTTCAGTGTTCACGGAAGAATCTACAATAAGGAGTCAGCTAGCAGATAATTATTATAATTAACTGGGCCCTGTGTTCTATTTAAAACCTACTGTACAAGGTAAGATATAGGTTGACCCTAATCAGTTTCAAGTAATTAGGTCACCTGACAATTAACGTAAGATAAAGTTGTCGGTAGTGCTTAGCTAAGCAAAGTTTATCTGCCAGTTCTGATCGTAAAATATTTAACATGCCAACTAATTATATAGTGCGGGACTTTCCTTGATCAGTTAGTCAAGAAATTTTCTACTTTAATGGAATCCGAAAACTTGTTATTATGCACATCTAAACTGTATTCCCCAGCCAGATTATTACTTTCAGAAGCCATGTACTTAAAATTATTTTTTCTACATTGTACTATGTCCTTTGACTCTACCGGGCCAAAATTTTGTAAACACTTTCCATATTTTCAGTGCATGCTATATATCCCATCAACCTCACCTTCTTTCATTTGTGTCCCTAATATAAAATGAAGTGTATATATTATTATACTCATAATTATGCACCGACATTCTTCAATCTGTTATTGATTTCGCTTATTTCAAAATATGAGTACCTTTTATCTAAACAGCCTCCTGATTCACGATTTTTAAAACATTATTATCCAGTGCTTCAGTTAGGGTTCGTGATGGGAAATATGTGTTCGTTTTCCCCAGCAGTTATTTACAGTTCCAGAATCACCTGGATTAACATCGACAGGAATTCCACACGAGCGGAAAGTTAATGTAATTGCGATTCACTTTTATTTCGGCAGACTGAACAAGTTTCAGATGCACAAGGTTTGTGAAAATGATTTGGCTCCTGTGGTAACATACTTATTTCGAAATGCTCTAAAATATTTATGTGTCAAAAGAGAACAGACATCAGTATTCAAATAAGCGAGTAGCTATTATGAAAAATAAACTCTGGATGATACACTTGTGCTTAGTTGTATTTATTTATATTTGTTTTATTCATAGAATCGAAAATATTAAATAAAAATGTTATCTGCTGTTTTATAAATTTGAAAATTTTGAGACTCTAATTAAA
The DNA here is from genome assembly GCF_977971745.1 of Zootermopsis nevadensis. Taxonomy (NCBI): domain Eukaryota; kingdom Metazoa; phylum Arthropoda; class Insecta; order Blattodea; family Termopsidae; genus Zootermopsis; species Zootermopsis nevadensis. The sequence goes on from NW_028259160.1 coordinate 13,510,553, forward strand.
ATATACTGGGGCAATATTTGGTCTTGAATAACAGCGGGCAGAATAAAATTACTTTAATTCAGATTTGAGTGTCGAGACATAAAGCAATCTTGGAACAAACAAGTTGACAACACACAATATTATTCACAAGATACAAAAAAGATACTACAGGTGAAATACAAGAAGTATACGGAAGGACAGTGTTAAGAACTGAGCGGAGGAAAATTCCCTATTTCCCTGTAACAGCAGTCTCAGGAACTTCGTTTCATCTCGCTTTCAATGCAGAAGCCTTTGCCAGCTCTGATATTAATTTTCAAGCTAATTTAGAGGAGACTAATTCAAGACGAATCTTTATCTTAAGATAATCGAAACCTGAAGTTGCACGTTTGGTCGAGAAACAGGGCTGCCAATGTTCCAAGTTGACACAGAAACAAGGAAAACGTTTTCTTTACGGTCAGACGTCTGGTGTTTTTCAAACGCACCGTCTAGCTTTCAGACTACTGCGTTGCTAGTGTAAGATTTCCGACTCTATTTACGTACTGGGTCATAAAAGCGATGTTCTCTCAATAAAAGGACCTCAGTTCTAGATCGGGCATTTCTTGTCGGATTGTGGTAGACAATGCGCTTCATTTGTTTTCTCAAGACCGTTCCCTTTGCCGGCCTCTTACTTAGCCCACAAACACAGGCTTATCACTGATTCATCCCACAGATTTAGGTCTACCATAAATCCTTGATATAAAAGTTGTAAATAATCTATTTAACAGTATATGACTTATTCGGTGGAAAAACTCTGACACTGGCTAGATGTGCTGAGAACCATGTCTGGACACCCCTTAGATTAAATTACAGACTGGGGAGAAAAGAAACACGAAGCTGGCGTTGTCTTATCGAACAAACGAGGGTAAAATACAGAAACTTCCAAGATTAATTTTATGTGAAATTCGAGCGACAGCCAGGAGTTCAGTGCTTTCACAATGATTGCTGCACCAAATAGTCTCAGCAGCGTCTAATCTCATAAGATGGAGCACAGATTTGGAGTTTGCGACTGCCTAATCCCATAGTTTGGAAAGTGCACGAACTTCGTAAGCGGGACAATATCGGGAACAGGGCAAAACACTTAAAAGCCCCGGTCGATATTTCCGGCAGCAGTAAAGTTCTGTTAAGCATTCAAATAAATATTTATGCTATAAGCCAGCGTAATTTAAACGCAAACAGTCGGATCCAACAGCTGTGACCAGTTAACGCCTATAAATGTAACAACGACAGTCATGTTTTATTTTATATTCTACACGAAACTGCTTCAAAATAATTGCACATTTTCGGAACCCATTAAGAAATAAAATATTCAATTTCTATATATTTCACAAGATAACCAGTATTTTAATTTGTTTTTGTTAAGTACGCAGTGGAATCTAATTACAAGACTTTCAGAGAATGTTTAATAAAATGTCTGCTTAAACAATATGAATATGCGGTGATGCCAGAAGCTTATTTACGTAATAAATTACCAACTGTTGACTAAATAAGAGTCAAAGATTTGATTGTACAGTTTAGAATTACTTCTCAGACACGTACACAACATCGGACGATCACTTACGGATATGTACAAACAAATAAATTACATAGAACTAACCAAACTGCAAAAGAGATGTTTGTTTTGTATCTAAATACGACAAAGGAGTCTTTGTTTACGACGTTAAGCACAGAACGAATAAAAACCCTCCTATCACATACAAAATCATTACGTATCGTGTGAGCAGACACCAACAAACAACCTGTTGCTTTCTCTTTTGAACACTCCCACAGCAAAACATTTTCATGAACAATGTAACAGGACGAACGGCAATGATTCCTCCATTCTGTTTCCACAATATGAAGCTTGTTTTTAGCCACTGCATGCTGTCAGAAACCAAAATTTGATGTGAAAATTTAAATATTGAACATATACAAATAAATATTCCTTCTGAAAGTCTGACCTCAGTTAAAGCTTCAAAAGGGTTGTCCTCTTTAAGATGGAGACAACAATTTCATACCGAAAAGTTGATAAGAATCTACAGGACTACATAATGTCACGGCCCAAATATAAAATTTCACATTTCCACCGCATAAAAAACCTTACGTCGTGGAACGGCGAAGCTGCGTAAGGACCTGACGCCGCTGTCCAAAGTTTAGTCTACTCCAGCTTCAAATGCCCGCATACAGTGCATCATGACATCTTCATACTCGCCATCAGGAGAACTTGAAATCTCATGGAATCAGAATCCAGTTTACTAATTATTTATTAAATCAATATAAAAATATACATTTTTAGATTTTCATGACGTCGTAAACGTAGACGGTGATCTGCGTAGTCGCGTACTGAATATGAAGGCAGGAAGTTCCTCCAAAACGCTGATATGCAGACAAAAGATTACAGAGAGAAGACCAATGCCTATTTTTAATTTGCAAGTAACATTCTGCAAAAATACAAATATTAAACCATGCATCACCGCACATATTGCTTAACGTCATTTAATAACCATATGTGTTCGTGTAGCCTACGTACGACTGAGAAGTTGCATCAGATGTTGAACAGTGATGTGGAAGTCTGAATCATAAAGAAGTTTTCTATGGCCAAAAATGGAGCGATTTCGTCCGATCATTAAATAAGACATAAAACGAATCACCACTCATCCAGCAGACAGGCATGCTGCCTAACTATCTGTAGCGCAGTGATTCCATTTTTAGGTTTCACTACAGTTATAACTATTTTACGACTTCCAGAAAATATGAACTGATTAAAACATCTGTTTTAGCCAGTCAAGGTTCCTTCGGATATTCAGTTTTCTTTCCGTTACATTTCAGAATTTTCTTCTCGTATTAAATTCTCTATTTAGTGCGCAAAATATACCCTAACTAGAATATATCTTACAAAAAGCAGCTTCTTCCTTTTAATTCTGTCTTTCCGATCTGAAGTGATAGCTAATTAAACATTCTATGAAGAACACTAAGCTCATAGAAAACTGGAGGAAAGTCAGGAAGAGCAGAATCCTGCTTACAAAATCACCTACGCTGGACGTTAACTTTATTTGAAACACTCTTCTGCACGTGTTGCTTTCTAGTGGACAGTATTTTTGCTCTTGGTACTACTGAATATCAAAGACACAGCTTCCTTTCTGGTAGCCATCATCTGTGATGAGTTACGCAATCGTATAAATACGAATCGACCATGGAATCATGCCAATGTTACGTGTAATAAAACGGGGTGCCTGCTTCTTACAGTGGTTTAATAATAATTTTCGGTTATATAGTAAATTCCCGATTATCCGACCTTCGGTTAACAGACATTCATTCTGTTATGTCCGGCGTGTCGTGTCGGAACGCTCCATTTTATAAACAGTCAATGTTACACTTATTTCGATCTGTATATAAAACAATATAAGAACACTATGAGAGAAAATGATATAAATTCAGACTTCATAAATTTTATCACCACAATTTATATACAGCACGAACACGGGTACTTACTAAAACGAAAAAATAAATTCAAAATGTAGGGATTAAAATATTAAAAGTATTTGAATTATGTGTAATAACAGTTACAATAAAAATAAAGTTTTAAATCATTAAACACAGAGTAATAAATAAAAACATGTAAATACATAATAGATACGCCATTGCAAAGAGTGGAAGACGGAATATTACTAAAAGGGATATCCAAATTATCAGCGTACATAGAAGGTATCAAGGACGGCGCAAAACCTTTGTGAAGCCGGAAGAGGCGACAGCCTAATCCTTGACACAGTTTAATATAGGGACTATGACACTTCCTTAGAAAGAACGCGTAAGGAGATGCTACCAGGAGCTGCACGTTCTTAAAACTACAGTTTTAAAAGAGATTTCAACGATATTTACGATATCACAACTTTCACTTGTATTTGACGGAATTAAAATTAATTCAAAATATGTTCTCCTTCCAGTTTAATAAATATATGCGAATATATTTTAAGTATAATTATCCATTTGGAAGAGTTTTCTCCAAATCCTTGTGAAAAGAGATTGCTGAATAGGGGAAGGATTCTAGTCACTGAGTAATGCTGATCCGAACTCCTTTTAGCAGGACATCGAATCTGTTTTGAGCTAGTGTGACGTTCATCTTAAACTACGGCAATGTTTATCTACTCCTTAACTCAGAGCCGTTTCTTTTCCATGACGTTTTTCTGATTAATCAACTATATCAAAATATGTGTTCTATCTTTCATTATAACTCCCATTTTTCCTTTTTCTGTCGTTTTATATGGATGCACAGATCACATAAAACGACGAAGCTCTGAAATGTAGGGCCAGTGTCTGACAACCACGTCTGTTACATAAACTGTGTTGCTGATGAATGTGTTTCAACTTTTTTTGTGTATCTGGCAGTGTTGCTATAGTTTCCACAAGACAGCGCTGAACAACGAACTACAACTTTGCGTTTATCAAACAGCCTGAGATATAACTTGATATTGAGGGACCACAAACATTTCTTCCGCAAAGTTCTCGTGTAACGTATCTTACAACTTCCGTAACGATCCGTATCCAGCGTTGTTTCATTGTGTGGCAAATGGCCTCAAGAACACAATACAAGTGTATAAAGGTAGTGACACAATTTTTAAAATAGCGCCTCTCCCTCAAAGCTTTGTAGGTAAACATTTTTGGCCTCAGTTTCTATCACAGTTAGGAATTTGGTGTAAGCTTGTTTTGTGCAGATATTGCTTTCAAATTTTGATCTAGTTATCGAATTCCAATTTTTATCTACCTACATTTTCTGAATGACGTGGGTGGAATAAAATTTGACAAGTGTATACGGCAGAGTTCTGAACAATAAAGATGCATTACACAAACATAAAGCAATATCTGTTCAGGTCAATTTTGAAAAGTGAGTGTAACTGATGTCTACGAGACGCCATTGTAGAAACACCGGACGTGTAAAATAGAATAATTATTTCTGTTCTACATTCAATACGCTAATACCCTGCGAATACATAGCATATATCATCACCCCCCTTAACATTTAGTTAATTACTTTTATGGAAGATAAAAACTTTTAGATGTAAACTACAATTTACTGAAAGCTACTTTCAAACATTTGCCATTGGTATTTTCAAAAATCAACCTTCGTCCTTTTAAAAGGTACACATCTCGTATAACGCGTCTCTCTGTACGACTCCGCTGTGCCTTCACTACTGAAAATTAATCATTCTGTTAACGAGCTGTGACAAGCAATTTTACGTATGCGTTTTGTTTTGTCAACGGTAGAGTGTAATATACCCAGACCTCACTGTCCATACTATAAACATTATTTCTTAGCGACAATAAGTTTTGTCTCGCTGTCTCAGTTAATATGTCGGTAACGTCTTTGGTTTACATAGTACATGCGTTTTTCTTCTACTCGAAAGCTAATTGTTACTTGAACTTGCACTTTTAAACACACGTCGTCGAGTCCTTCTTGGGAGGCTGGTAGTTGCTAAGCTGGTCAAGATATTTCCCGTATTTTATAGTACTTGAATTATTACTACCACAAGAGCCCGGGACTCCCAGATCCCAGGAATACAGAAGACCGAGGCATGAAGCTGTCCCTTAATGTTAAATTAATGACGAAATTAAGAATGCGTGGAGCTATTCTTCAGCTTCCAAAACTTCTTCATGACTTTCTGATTAATCACAGTAATACGTCCTCTTAGAGTGGCGATAAATTCAGCAGAAGATACGTAAGGACTTCATTAAGGACAGAGATACAACTTCATGCCTTGGTACTTAATTAAGCACATGCGAAACTTTACCTTTTGTCAATATATGACAACGAATACTACTGACATCTACATCACTGACGAAGGAAACGCTAACTTGCGAAGTAATTAAATCTCTGTCAGTTAAAATTAATTTGGATTTAAGACGGATGAAGTGACAGGAAGCTCGAGAAAATTGCATAATGAGGACTCCCTAATTTGTTCGCTTCTACATATATTATTGGGATAATAAAATCAAGGAGGATAAGATGGACGGGGCATGCGATGTTCATGGAGAGGGGGGAGACGAAAAGTGAACGTAATGTTGGTTGGAAAGCGTGAAAGAAGCGGACCACAAGAAGATGGGATAGGAATTGGGTGGTGTTGATTTTATTCATTTGGTTCAGTACAGGGAACGGAGGCGAGGTGTTTTGAACCCGTAATGAACATTACTTGACTAGCTGAGAGTACTATCTGCTTATGAAAAAGGACTCTATACCATGTTGTTTGTCGGTTAGTCAATTTGTTAATTAACATTATATCAGTTTATGAAAACCGGGTTGTTAGTTGGTTAATTTGTTAATTAAAATATCTGTCTATAAAAGTCAGGACTTGGCGTATTTGCTTCCAGAAATAATTTGTTTCCATTTTGTATCTTTACCATAAGACTACTAGCGGTCAGAACACTAGCCTTGTAATCCTATGGTCCCGGGTTCAATTCCTGGTGGTGCTCAGATTTATAACTTGTGTTGGGCAAGGCCGTGGTCTAGGCAACACGGAGTTTTCCTCCGTGGCATCCCAACAATTACTCCATTCACACACAGAAGAAGGCAATGGCAAACCACTTCTGGATTATCTGCCAAGAACGTATATGAACAGGTTCCAGTCCGAGAAAAGGATGAAAGGATCCTGTTCATATGGACCTGTCGTCAGACAGAACACTAATAATAATAATAATAATATAATTGGGTCGCTCCGACTACTACGTGCGCACGACCCCAACTCACTGTAGCCGCCTATCTCGTGGTTCGAGCCGTGACTACAGTTTCATCTGGCCTGCAAGCATCCGAGTTATGACGGCAACACGCCTGAAGTTTTTGGCTGCTTGTGGACCAATTAAACAATTCATAATAATAATAATAATAATAACCATAATACTGCAACAGATCGATTTTCCTAAGAAACCTGTATACGGAATCCAAAGATGCACGTGAATATTCTTTATGCCCTTGAAGAAATCGGCTCATTTTCAAGCGTCTCTCATAGTTTTCACACGGGGAACCGCTAAGAATTGCCTCATGTTTGCTCAAATGAAAGCCCGTTAGAAGCCTTAGTGACTGAAATCTGTGTAGCAAGTCACGACATTGGGCTCAGGAGAGTTCCAAGAATCGGATGATATCTTAGGTAAGTGTATGAATTATGTATACAGAATGAATACATAAGCATTGAAGGTAACATATGAGGAAGGCAGACTCAATGACATCAAACTAACACTGAAGCCAGAATAAATAAAAGCTTCTGGGGTGAATGAAGTGTGCACTAAGGAGCAGAGAAATGTCAGGCCCGTTTATTCTTAGAAAAATCAACAAAAGGCAATATGCAAACATACTGGAAAATTACGCTTTTCCACGACATTATGTGTATCGCAACAATAACTGCGTTAAATATGACGCGTCACCACATTTCGGCAACGTAGTGATGCAGTTAATGAATGCCCAGTTTCCGAATAATGGATGTATAAAGCAGAACCAAATGTTTGGCATCCCCGTTCATCCGAACTCAGTCCAAAGGATTTATTTTTGGAAAGGGCGGGAAGGAGGTATGTAAAGAATGCCATGTGTTCATACAGAAGAATATCGAAGCTACAGATTCATTCACAGAACATGCACTGAAACGGCACGACACCATCTGAATTACAGGTTAAAAGGTACGCCGCGCTACCAGCAGTTAATATCGTAATAACACATTCAAAGTAAACAACGTAGTCTGCTATTTGCAGGTCACAATTGATTAACTCTTCACCCTCATCAGATTCAATACATATTTACATTAGAAAAACTGACATGCTATATAAAGCGACAGCGATTTAAAATATGTCCATAGATTACAGCATAAGACCATAAGATTTACGTTTTAACACTTGATGAAGCATGAAAACTTGTTAACTACCCTCAATTCGAAATTGCGTCCCGACGAAACATCGCTTGTGGAAGTAAAGTTCATTACGCTCTGTGGAGTTGTTATTTTGCTGTTCTCTCACCACGTACGTCACTTCATGTCTGTCCATTTAAAAGTAACGAGATTTTGAAGAATAAAGATTCTGGGAGACACTGGGTGGAATTACCAACATGTGACTATGTAAACAATATTTAATGAGGGGAAGAGGTGTTTAGTATCTATTGGCGCTGCGTATTAATCTTCCTCGCGAAAGCAAACACAAGAAAAACATATTTTCTGTATACAAAACTAAGATTTAATAGGGTCCTTAGCGAAGCGTACGCTTTTTAACAAGAATAAATACATTAATAACAATATATCGATACAATATATAGATATATTTCTGTGTGCAGCCAATAAGGCCGAAATCTACGTCTAGGTGAAATTTATATTACTACAAACAGCATCGATGATAATTGATTATGAAGTTTAGAGTTCTCGTCCACAATCCTGTGTAGTAATATTATATCACCTTCCAGACCAAGAACCCGAAATTTGACCGTTTCGTCTAAACACCTCAGTACCGAAACTAACCTGTAATTCCTCTCCACTATCATATCTATCACATAAAATTTTAATTTTATAAAAATGTTACATTGCTTGTATCCAACATTTAGTTCAGGAACTAGTTCTAAATAAAACTAATTGTGTAGACTGAATTACAATTCATTAATTTCTTACTTAAACTTTAATAAGAACGTCGGGAACGTACTATTCCGGAAGAATTCAACAGATAAGCTAAAAGTGATTGACGACATCTGGGTGGTCCAAGTTCTTGCAATGCTTTTAGCTACGCGTTAAGAAGCTCTGCATTATTGTACACTATAATTAATCACCCGCCTTAAATTACTCGTGCTTCCTGTTCATACAACATTTCAGCACTACGAACACCTCCAGCTTTCTGAAAGCTGCTGAGCAACTTCCAGGGATGCCTTTGTTCTGTAGCGCCGTTAGTGCGTAGGTTATTAGCAGCGTTTCGGAACATAGGCCATGCATCTCGCTTTACAAGACTGAAATAAGAAGCCCTCTGACAGGCGTAAAAGTAGAACTGCCCCCAATAAATGGTAAACGAAGCAGCTGTTGTTTCTTACCAGATAGTGGAGAATGGAATTACAGTAGCAATCATAAAATTGCATGCGTTAAGGTCACAACAAAATGGTACAACGCTGTAACACGAACAATGGAGTTTAGGCGAGTGAAGACAGTTTATAACTCGCAGCGTAGCTAGAAAAAAAACTATACAATTGATTTTCAAACGCGCAGTAAAGGGAAGGTGGAGTCCTTCCGTGTCTTCAAGCAAGTAAATTGCTGACGGCTACTTCAGAACTCAGTACTGTCAAATGTGAAGAGAAGTTAGAAAAACGAATACCAGAATCAGGATATATAAATGAAAAGAATCACAAGAAGTGGAATGAGAGAAAATTTTTGAAGCAGGAGATATCTTCAATCACCAAACCAGAAGGACAAAGAACTCCAAGATGGGAAGGAAAGTTGATGGATATGACACTAAGAAGAAAGATGACATTAAATGATTGATGATCGTGTTCAATGATTTAACGTGTGAGAAAAGAGGAAACAAAACACAAAGTGAAAGAATGGATGGACAAAATAACAGAACAGGAAGAAAGAGACGGTGATAAATTTTATGCTTATGATACTGTATTTTCTTGGAAATCTGCAAAGAAATTTGTAAATGACATATTGTCAAGAATGATGTATTTGTTCACCTTGAGAAATCTGTAAACAAGAATGATGGTGAATATTATTCTGCAACAACAAACAGTGGAAAAATAGTATGTGCAAACAGAGAAAATAAATAACCATTTGATCAATAGAAAGTCTGAAAAACTTATACAAAGTTCTTGCACGAGTATAACGCTACAGTGAGATAGAATATAACGCACTAGAAACAGGGACAAGAAAATGTATTAGACAAGTGGCGTGAATGTACACGCAAAAACAAAATATGGATCGAAAAAAGTGATTAATCAACAGGACGAAATTCAGAGTGAAACTAACCAAAAGTACATGCAACATTTAATAACTTGAATAGGAGGTAACTTTAAGTGAGAATAATAACATTTACATTTTTAAGTCTTATTACCTTCTCAATACTCAAGCTCCAAACACACAAAAAAAAATTATCTCGGTGAGATTTAAGTTTCTCACGGCGGAGGGTAAGCAGATGGCTGTCTTGTGGGTTATTGTGCTATGCAATCTGGTACGATTTTACAGACGTTTCAGAGGTGTCTGTTGCCTCCATAGTCAGGGAGATCGCACAGCGCAGCAACCATCTGCATACATGACAAATATCGGTCTCTTAATTATGTATAATGGCAATTTTATTATTTATTCCGAGAAGGGTCGAAACAAATAAATGGTCTGTATGAGCAACACGACGAATCAGTGGAAGTTAAATGTGATTGTTCACACAGTTATGATTACCCTGAAAACGGCTAACTAATCTAAAACTCGTATTATTTTTCAATTATTGGAGCGTATGTCAGACAGGGAGTATCAGAAATGTGTCATCGTGTGCAAGGCCAAAAATTATCAATAACTTTCACTGTTACTTTCTTTGCTTTTAACATTATAGATAATCCGTTGAAATGTCAAATCTTAAAAAAAATCACGATTCGATCGTCTTCTGGTAAACGAGGGGAGGCACCTACTTTAGCCGATCCCAGGATCTAGTTGCCCTGCCCTAGCACTGTCCTAGATTTACTGAAAGAAAATATCATCATCCCTATCTCAGCATTATCCCAGATGAGAACAACACGAACGGTTCCAAGCATCATAAATATCCAATGAATAAAAACTAATGAGGAGTTTTGCCGAATTTAACACGAAACTGTGTTTCATAAAACAAAGACGTGCACAGAAAATGATACTACAGGACGACACCTACAAGCGTCTTGCAGGCGCGTCTGTTCTGCGACACCTCCCTGTCTTCAGCGCTGTTGTTTTACAGGATTCCCTGCCAGTCAATTTCTCTTTTCCAGCGTTCGAATTGTAAACCTCCGTGATCGACTTAACCAACAGCTACTCCCGGATGTGTGCTGTCTGCTCCGAGGGTTCCAACCGCTGTTCCTGATGGGATTTGTCACTGATCGAATTCTTCGTCTGCCTTTCTCGATTGGTGCCACAGATCTTATCAGCCCGAATCACATTAGCGCTAAGTAGCCCACTGCTACACGGACAGAGACCATCTTGCAAACAAGAAAACAATACTGCCCTACCGTAAAGTGCGCTAAATTGTATTTAACATTACTCCATCAACTACTTAAAAGTATTCACTCGTCTCTATACATAAAACGGCAGTCTAACACCGGGATTTTGCAGATCTCAGCGTAGTATGACTACCCCTGACGGCGTTATCAATATTCATGTTAACTACAAAACTAACCTGCCCTACCAACTTATATCTTGCTAATTCTGTTGTTTCAATTACGTCTTGCTTTAGCAACGTGAAAACGTATTCTCCTATATTCCTTAATTCTACAGCCTCGGAACATTTTTGTTAATATAAGCTACTTCAACGTTTACAATAAATAAATTCCTATACTAAAAAACTGTTGTACTTCCTTCCCCGGCACGAAACGTTTTAATGAAATATATAAAACTAAACATCCCCTGTGCACAGAGGGCGCCCTCTTTACTCAAATAACTTTTCCGCCCCCGCCCCCCCCCTCAGCTTCCAAGTGCCAACCTTAAAGCCTTCTCCCCTCTCATGAACAGCAACCTATGTATAAAACATTAATGGCCTCTTATCACTAATATCTGTAAAAGGATTGTGATATTGCTGAAAATACAAGGATTATACCAGGAAAATGAGGAATGGAGTATCCTCTTATTGCGTGAAAAATTAGTGACGCCGAAAATAGAAGCAAGAATCAGTTGTTCAGTCCGAAAATAAGACAAAAGTTTGCTGGACGGACATTTATCTATTTGTCGGCATCAAGTTTTGGTTACAAATAATGAATGGGCCCAGTCGTCTGCTATCAGTAACTATAAGGCGTCAGTGAAACGTACACTGGCGTCCAACAGAATTTATTACTTGATTCTTAGTTTATTAAGGGACACGTCTTAAACTCCGTATATTACATAATATAGAATGATGTGGAGACAAGCGACCGTATCTATCCCTAGTACAATATTCAATATCCGTCACACTTGGCTACATAAATGCGCGGTTCGTGCAATGCATAAAAATGTAAATAAAGTTCTGACAGTGATGACTTTAGTAGAAAAAAATGCAAACGAGGCTAAGGTGGGGTCCAGCGGAGTCTGCGTTTGGCGGGAGTCTAGAGACGTTTTCGCATTCAACTCAGTTGATAAAGAAATATTATAAATGTTAAATGTTCAGTGAGACATACAAAGATTATGCTGCAGTAAACTGCATTAGTCTTGGACACAAAAAGTTAATTTTCGTAAACTTTTACGGGTTGTACGCTAAGATAACTCGGCCAGAAGCCCAACAGATTAGGTTTTTGTCTTCCTTTCAGCTGATAACGTAAATAAAAGCAACTTCCGAAGCATTGTAGCTTTAATAACATCTAGACGGTGGACAAAGTTCAAAGCACAAATTTAACGCAACGTAATGTGTCTGTCACTAATCTCCGTACGAAATTATGGTGTCTTCTGCAGGTTCACACATCCATTTTACAGCAGTTTCATTTCCAATTTCTAACCCAACTCCCACTTGAACGCCATAACTGATGTTTGATGGTCTATGTACCGTGCCGAGATTTATCATTCTCCCATTACACTGACGCCATCAGTGACAAAGTAGGTTAAATTCCGTATGTCTCCTTCTGTCATCATTTAATTACTTTATTAATTATTAACGACCTCCATTCCCAAAGATGGCGATAGATGCAAAATAATGTACAGCATTAACCGTCGGCGAATTAAACGGCATGGTAACCGATTAATGCCAATAATACGTCACTACTGATTTATAAATACACACAGTAAGATTCAAATGATTTAATCTACTATATAGTTTTCCGGGGTCCGCAGAGGCTGCGTGGTCTGGGGCGTGGTCCTTGTGCCGCTTGGTCGCTGAGACCGTGGGTTCGAATCCCACTCAAGCCATGGATGTTTGTCCGCGACTCTCTGTGTTGTGCTGTCCTGTGTACAGGTAGAGGCCTTGCGACGGGCCGATCCCTCGTCCAAGGAGTCCTACCGAATGTCTATAGATCGAGTCAACGAAAAGTTGGGACCCGCAGTGCTCAGGCACTTGAAGAACGGGTCGTTCCCAGTATCCCAGTAAATAGTTTTCTATTAACACTTCTGCATCCTCCACTGTTCTCGACGTAACATAATAGAACATCCTTACCTGGAGCTCCTGTACTGAAGGTTTTGTTCAGCATCAGCCAGCATTCCTCTTGTCTCTCGGAAAGCAACTTGTCCAGCGGCGATACGGTGTCCGAAATATTCTGTACAACCTGCAACAACATCACAAATTAAGTTTCTTCCTTTGCGATGGTTTACAGGCTGATATCAGGAAAAAAAGAAAACCTAAGTGTGCTACAGGGGACTCGGAGGGGGCCAGCGCGGACCGCTTGATATTTTTTGGCTAATTATCCAAGTCCTTCGTTATCGGCACAGGGAACATTACATGACCATTCACCAGTATTAAAATATCGATTCTTATACAGCCATGTATAGATACATCTTGCCCGTCGCTACATACAAAAACCAAAACGAGAACGAAAAAGAAAATACATTTTGATGGTGCAAACCCCTTTTTTAATAAACTGGCAGCACACATCTGATATCACGGTGGTGTAAAATAGTCATACATTTCGTTCCATGAGATTTATGATTCTCTGCGTTCAACGCATTGTGGACATGTACCTATTTACAAGTCCACACGGCGGTACAATCCAGAAAATCAATCAATACAACTAAACGACGTTTCAGAGGTGTGTACTACCTCTATCATTATTGCCCTGATGATAGTCAGTAAGCACCTCTGGAACGTAGGTCAATATCTACGACACTACACGGCGCAACAACCCAGAAGACAGTCAAAATCTTACTCGCCGCCATGACAACCAATATCGAGTTTTTCGTTCATGCACCCAGTCCGCGCGTAACACTTGAAGTCTGGCGGGCCACTTGTGGCCTGCGAAACTTTGAGGGGGGTTTCAACAAGTAAAATTACCACATGTCTCGTATGTTTGTAAACTGGATTGATTAATCCGTTCGTCAATCTGTTCGTCCATATTTCAAGTCCACAATATAGAACTGTGCTTTGCCTTGTAACACAGTATTCAAATAGTTGTTTATGTTGCATAATACACCATCTACATCGAAACGCTTCTTACACTGATGAAAGTCACTTCTTTAGACACAGTGATTTAGGGTCTGAGAATTGGATTTAAATGCCATATAAAGGAGCAATAAAGCTGTTCTTTTACTGTCTCCTCCAGCGCAAGACTTCCTCTGCAGACATGAGCTGATTACACTATCAGGCAGAGACGTAGCATGGCTTAGTAGAGTTTGGTGTCACTACAATTTGAGCAGATTTCTGGCGGCTCTACACCACTACAGTAAATAACTGATATCATTTATAGATCTTGAATAAATAATTATATTTTTCTACTATCGGCATTTAAACTGAAAGATCATTAGATTCGTGGATCATTTGCAGCATTCGTGCGTCATAAACATCTCACCACATAACTGAGCTTTGAGCTTGGTATCCGGCGAATGACAAGAGGGAAAACGTTCGGTTGTTTTACTCAAAATTTTAAATGTATTTTCTGTCTTAGATGAAACTTTGTTTTAAAATGCCCCAAATCTGTGTTCTTCTCTTGGAGTAACAGATAAAGATTAACATCCTTACCAAATAACAGGTAAGAATGATAGTTTTGTATAGTTTTATCTTTACAGGCTTATTTATTTTTAGCTGACACGACGGTAGCGTTTCTAAATTCAGTGCTAGAAAGAATTCCCGTAACTGAACCAATTCTTAACATTTTTATGAATGTAATTTTGACCTGTTACTGTCGTTCTCAAACATTTTAAGAATTTAAAAGTAAATAAAATGCACAGTGAATTTTCGTGATTTATTCAGAAACAAAATGGTATTAGCTATATTCAATCCAACACGGTAATATACCTGCAATGCATTAACAAATTGCGTTTATCAACAACTTAATTATGATATTAAATTCTATACGGTACTTCGCGAACAGTTGCGGGCACATAATTCTGCGTTGGTATAACAACAAAAACAGAAGTCAGCTCTATGTACTCTGTGTCCACATTGTTTGCAGATGTTCTGCCAATAACGGCTGTAATGAGGAATGCCATTATGTATCAATGCCACACACTAACACAACTCCAGCATTACGGAATGACAGCATCAATTTAAAGGAGGATTAGCCACCGCAAGCTAAATCCCTCTCGATGCAAATATCAATATGTAAATGCTTTACAGGCTGTTGCATTACAATACGTAATGGAGAAGGTGACACACTAATTTACACAATACCTATCCACCTCAATTTCTTGCGTCATTCCTAGCTGTACCGCCTGCCACAGTCTGAAGATCTAATTTATTTACACAGAAATTAATGACCAAGTTTGGGATCGAATACGGAACCTTTTGAGTATTAAACTATTGCGTTAATCAACAGACCAACGAATATTCAACTACCTCGATACGAAGGTCACGCGTTGCGATGCTATGGTTAGCACTCCTGCATATCGGGAAGACCCGAGTACAGCCCAGTCCGAAGTCAGGCTTTCCTCAGTAAGTTTTTTTTTTCATACGTCTAGACCAGTGGTCTCCAAAGTGGGGTGCGCGCACCCCTGGGGGTACGTGACATGGTCCATGGGGACGCGCGAGATATTTCAATTTAATTTTGTTTTGCATCCTTGTATTGAATTGTATTTGTGATTTTATGATGTGATGCTAGATATAAATGTATACCATTAAAATTATTTATAAATAAATAATAAATATAGTAATTACAGTTCAATATTTATTTATTTAATTCGGGGGTGTGCTACTTTTTTTTTTAGCAAAACCTTTGGAGACCACTGGTCTAGACTATTGCATCTTGAAATAAGTATCAACCGTTTCCTTCTATATTTCTACAAATTAATAGGTAACATCGGTCATTATTAAATCAAGTAAGCGGTAACTCATCGAAAAATTTCCACAGTTTTGTGTTCTATATTTTGGGTTCGCAATTTATTTATCTCCAGCGCTTCAAGGCGTACTCATCAATCACAGTTCATCGTTAAGTAATCTGTGCGTTAAAACAGCGTCGTTGAACAAAACTCAGACCAACGATATCTCATTTTTTTTAAAACAAAAATGAGCTCGCCTTTGTGGTACTGTAAATGGCTGAAGTGAAAATAAGAAAAATCGCCTGTCTCATTAAAGGAATATCTTGTATACATTAAAGATGTTGTTTAAAATGGGGTTCTCAGGGGAGTATAACAAGTAGTTTTCAGGTTGGTTGCTTTAGAATTTTGCGTCCTGGTTGTTCAGGGAAAATGGGTGTTGTGTTCCGTAACATCTCGTGTACCATGAATATAGATCTATAACAGAATCGCATTAACGTCGCAACCAGGATATCATATATGACTAGAATATACGCAAAATCTCAAAGGGAATAACTTAACCCCCCTCTAAAATTGGTTTTCCCAGTAGACTTTAACACTTTATGAACATTAGTGTTGGCTGAAAAAGCTCCTTTTTATATATGCAAGAATAAGGTCGAAGAGAATGTGTACGTAGAAATTATTCTGTCAAAAGTTTGAAAAGAAATCGCAATATAAAGGCACAGACAGAGAACAATATCATTTAACAGGACTAGCACTTAATCACGTTACAAGGCGATGAGATTGAGTGATTACTATTCTTGCTTGTTCTTGAAAATTTCCGGGATCGATTCTTGATCCGGAGACTATCTTGTCTGAGATTTGTAAGCCACAACTGCTTCCATTCGCTTCTTTACCATTTAAAAATTTATAGTGACACTCCATTCGACAATGCACAGTCTGCGTAGTTGAAAAAAGTCGTTAAATGAACAGAAATAAGTTGGGTAGATTGATAATTTTGCAGAATTACGCATACAGATTTTTGGAAATTTTGGTGTAGTGGTTAGCGTAAGACTCTATAATCTGGATACCTGTGGTTCAAATCTACGTCAACGATCCAATTTATGGAAATGGATGGATGGGAGAATGTGACACGACAGGGAAATCACCTCATTATTCTGTCACACTTCAGTTGTGTCAGGTCTCGTTTAACGGATTTTCATTTCTATGGCTGATGCACCTATAAATATACTAAAAATCAGGTTGTGATACGGATGGCACAAACTCCGAATTAAGACAGTTACTTTTCAGCATCCGTTCCAAACCAAACCCAACCCAACCTGAACTCGACCCAGACTCGGCTAAACTAGACTAGACTAGACCTAAGCGGACTTGATACAAAATTTCAATTTTGTGCATACTTTATCTTGCATTTCTCTTAGGTGACTTCCATTTATCAGCTCTCACCTATTGTGATTTTGTGTTCCAGTCATCTGCTTCCCTTTTCAAAATTACAATTAATTGCACTTTCGAACTATCATAATAACCGTAGGCCTTCCTCATTAAGGGCGGAATGAAAATTAATTAATTGGACATGTTGGCGCTATTGAAACAATTAATTCTGTATTTTCAGTCAGTTTTTGTGGTGGCTGTACAATGTGGCAGTAGCCCACCACAGTGTATCGGTGGTTATTCAGTACAAAACATGTTCCGCAGAATCCGGAATAAACATTCCATCTGTGGACTATAACAATGTCATCAATACTGTTCTCCTGCTTCTTACCACAGACACGCCAGCGATCGCATCGCCCTCCGATAATTGCGAAGTCTTCAGGAAAAACTACTGCATCTATCTACAACGCAAAGAATACTGCGACCAACAAGAATCAATTTTACTGAAGCTCTGTGCACTAGAATGTAACCATTAAACGAGATGTGATTCCACAAAAAAATTATTCCCTTACGTTCTTGTTATGACAGTATTACGCTGGATATATTTCATTGTCTGTGCATGAAGTTTGACTGTGATTCAACTTCAACAAAAATGGAGAAGTTATGTCGTGAAACGCGCACGTTTTGAACTCTGAGCAGTAAGAAATAATTCACACGCGGAGCTTTTAAAATGTGTTGTGCATTACTTTAATCGAATGCACGCAGGAGTCCATTTTATATAATTTTTATTAAGGTTCTTTTAATTTCAACGTTTTCCTGCCTTCATTTATGGCTTCCTGACTCTCTTTAATATTATTTCCCACGTTCCCAATAGCATTTTTCGAAGTTAATAACTGTCTTTACCTTGCCAGAAGTCGTACGATACTATGTAAACGCCTACACAATTTATGAACTTAATGCAATTGAAAAGAAGCCATAAAAGACAAACGGGAACGAGACGGAAATAAAATGTGACTGATTCAATAACTTCATGGATAATTAAATAATTTTATTTTGAAATATGTTTATTAATAGTGTTCATTAAATAGTGTTCGGATGAAATACGAGTACAAGAAACAATATTTTTTCAAAATAAATAATTAGGAATTACAAAATTCTAACGTCAAAATTATCCAAAAGACTCTTCGAACCAGAAGTAAATGTGTAAAGTCTAAAACATTCGGCATGATCAGAAACTGTGATCGAGTTCAATTTAATGCAGCTGAACACAACAGTCAATATTATAGATCGGAAACGGGGAAAAAAAAAAAAGAAGAAGAAGAAGAAGAAAAACTTTACTGTGTGTCGCACACACCAGAACACATATTCAGTACAATAACATCAAGCTTTCTTACATATATTATTTAATGGTTTAATAACTACCTGCATGGAACAGAATACTCCAGCTAACGTTTATGGAACTAGAAAGATGTTAACAAGAACCCTCCACCGGACTCTACCCTGTGTCAGATGAGTCCACCCCACATCCTCAGAGCCTAATTTATAATATACAGTTTAAAAAAATCCTCACCTACTCCAAATTATTCCCAGTAATCTTCTATCTATAGTTTTCCAAACCAAAATTTTGTGTCATTTCCCATTTTCCTTACATGGGTCCTCACCTGAGTCAGCTAAATTCGGTTCATCCTCTTACACTCTATTTAAACTGTATTTAATAAATTTTCGTCGACTCTCAGGTCTCCCAATCGCCTCTTTCATTCATATTCTGCACTAAATTTCTGCTAAGCATTTCCTGTCTCCTCCATGCCAACTGCATGCCCCTTCCATCTCATCCTCCTGGATTTGATCTCTTTAATAACACGCGGTGATGAGTGCAAATTATGAAGTTCCTCATTATGTAATGTTTACCACTCTCCTGTTAATTCCTTCCTTTTTCAAGACCAAATATTCTGTTTATCAGCTCTTCAGCTGTCTTAAACACAGTCTACTTATTGAAATAATCGCTAAACTTTTCTGAATTGTTTACAAATTTTTACATATCAAGAACATTTTCGCTCGCCGCCACGTTGTTCTTTTATGATGTACAAAAATGCAGCAACTTGAGACGAATATTATTACCAGACACCATTTTAGGATCCTATAGGCTTTATGTGGCATTAATGTTGTTATCATCTCACAAGTTCGTGCATTCGCCATGCTGTTATTGCTGATAGTAGAAAACTGTCATTGAAGTGGCCTCCATTGTCATACATTCATACCATCTTTCGTAAAAATCGGTCAAATAGTTCATAAGATGAAGATTTCCGTCTTCTGGGTTGTTGCGCTGTGTAGTCTGGTCGATGTTAACCAACGTTTCAGAGGTCATACTGCCTCCGTCATCAGGGCGATCGCCCTGATGACGGAGGAAGTATGACCTCTGAAACGTTGGTTAACTTCGACCAATCTACACGGCGCAACAACCCAGAAGACAGCAATCTTCATACTAAGAATCGCCCTGATGACGGAGGCAGTATGACCTCTGAAACGTTGGTTAACATCTACCAGACTACGCAGCGCAAGAACCCAGAAGACGGAAATCTTCATACTCACCGCTGTGAGAACCTCAAGTCTTACAGTTCATAAGATTATAGGAAGGGCATACAGAAAATATGGTGATCCCGAAGCCTAAGTACGACTAAAAATACAAATGCAAATAAAATGTCTGAAAAGCTTCATTACACCAAAGCTCATACTTTGTTAATATACTCCCAAATGTTTCGAAGTGAGACTTCAGGTTCTCACGGATTATGAATAATGTATATTACAAACGAGCTTGTGTGTGTGTGTGTGTGTGTGTGAGAGAGAGAGAGAGAGAGAGATAATGATAGAAGCAAGACTGTCTCACGATTAGCTATGATTATAATATTTGTATTTCCCATAATAGGTAATATCATTGGTTATTTTACACGCAGTATCGGTTAGTTATCTGCAAAACTTCTAACTCATGCTTATTATTCTCTTCCCATAATCATGTCACTTTAATATAAACATTACGGTATAACGGCTTCAAAACTTTGTAATAGTTTGGCTCAAATAGTTTCTAATACTGACTGTCCTTTAAATCACTTGCTCTTAACTTCGCTATGTTTGCCTATTTACCACGGCGTAGTAGGAATAGATTGGTTCTTCACTTCGCTGCGATGTTCATGGTAATGGGGCGCGTTCATCTCGCGCTGCTTCTGTGAAAGAGCTGAGTTAGGTGCCATGTAACAAGTGGAGCAGAAGAAAGGCCATGAAAACGTCTCTCAATTTAACTGTTGTATACACACGTATTGCTGCGCTATCGAACATCACCATCCAGAATTCACACATTCGATTTCCACAATGTCGCAATTAATTGGTTCGTCAAAGTAGAACAGATTACGTTTCTGAGGCGAAATTCATCCGTGTGGCAGATCACCCTACAATGGCGTTGATGGTTCTCACTTTCCCAACACTTCTACAATCGAGACCAAGTACTAAATGCAAGGGGTAAATCGTAATTTAAGTACTAACAAGTGCACACTACTCCAAACGTAATTACACACAACTACCCTCAAAGTAAAGAGCCGCCCTGATATATCAAGAGCAGCGTATCACCAAAAACGGCATCAATTTGAAGCTCCAAAATACGTACAATTAATGTAATTGATGCTCTAGACTGTAAAGTAGAGATCAAATCTCTTTGAGCAATTAATTAAACATTAGAATACTTCATTTTTGGTTCATTTACTAATTATGGTAAGTGGCTTGCAATTAAAGATAATTGTACATCTGTGGGGTGAAACAGAAGTCCCATTTCCATGATCAGCATCAGGATGCTGAATTTTATATCAGCATGACAACTACCGATATAACACGCCAAGTCCGATGATCAACGACGCAGTACGTACGTAAATTTAATTCTTGCTTTATTTATAATAATGTTACAGCAAAGATATAACATACAGCAATACTTAGCTGTCTATTACAAGCAACCGTTAAACCTACCGTTGCTGTATCAATGCATCAACTAATCATAATAGTGGGATTTGACTTTGTTTATTTTAAAAATAATGCAATGAGAAATTATTGATAGGCACGTTTGTCAAGTTTCCTTTCAACAGGACTAGCAATTTTAGAAAGTGGGAACAATAATTTATTTATACAGTCATTGCCTTGTAACACAGACACAAATATGAGATTTCTTCGAGAGCACACGACAAAAACAAATATTAACACAAACATTTTAAAAAGTCTTCATGAACACTTCGTAATGTCTAAGTACAGATTCTCCAACTGAATATTTTGATTCTACCTCTCCCCCTAGCATTACATAATAGGCCTTCTCTAACACGTGTCTCCTAATCTTAAACAGTGAAAAATTTGAAGCGGAACTGGATCTATGCTCTGACAATATAAACAGTCATGGAAACACATTGAAACCAATAAAATGTATTTTTAGCAGATCATAGGAGGCCGACGGAGCATCTGTCTAGGAACTTGACGGTGGCATCCAGCCATCTGCTATAAAAGAACGGCGCAGTGCATAAAACCTATCACTAAATGATTATGTCAACTAACTCAATGAATGAGAGACCGTCTTGAGAATACGTACCAATAAAACATCACCGGCTTTTATGGGACCCGAATAATCATTACCGTGTTCACACCCTCACACTCTACTCCTGCGAGATCTTATTGTTCTTCCATATACGAGTAAGTCTAGGTGCTAAAAGTGTTCTCTCCCCTTCAAATTTCAAACTGAAATTCTGTGTCTTTTCCATTCATCCTCTTTTATTTGAGCATCCTAATAATACTTGTGCTTGTCGAAGAGCGTATAAGACATTATAAATCGTACCACATAATTTATTTATTATGATGAACACACAGAGATATTTAAAGATACGTGGAGTAATAAACAATCTGTCTGGAAGAACACTTCTTAAAATAAAATCATATTTTCAAGTTACTCGGAGCTTAAGGGCTGTCTACAGTCCTCTGACTGTAACAAAATATTACCACAAGAGCTCACTTCAGGCTGCCGGTCGGCTGAGTAATTACCCCTAACCCTCTTCCTCTGAAACGCTGGAAGGAACTTACAGCTGGAAATTGTAAGTTCCTCTGCAACTTTTATTTCTCCTGCCAGACAACACGTAAGACCACAATCCCATTTTTACCGCTGTGAGAACGTCAGATCTCACGAAGGCTACTGAATTTTTTAACGGCATAAACTCTTCCATCCTCAGAAAAATAGCAGTCTTCTGGGTTACAGCGCCGTGTAGTCTGGTAGAAATTTACCAACGTTTCAGAGGTCCTTCCTTGCTGCTTCCATCATAAGGGAATCTTATGTCGGCAAAAGGTTGGTTCAGTTATCACTACCATCACCCAGCAAGGTAACGTGACGTAACGCTACTGAAATACAACCTGCGAAACGTGTCCACGTGAATTTCACAGAACAATAAATGAATTAACTAACAAGTGCTCAATTCTTAGCACCAAGTTTCTTAAATAATCTAAGCCGGGTGGTTTACTTTGTTACCAATACATGCACTTTTAAGCGTTAGATGTAATTGTAGGACAACTGATAATCACGACAAAATTTTGTTGCGTGTTTGGACTAGTGTGTACGCAGAGGCAAATTGCTGTAAGTTTTGACATGGACTTCTCCTACGAGCCCACAGCTGCAGCGCCCGACTTCTGAACACACAGGGTCATGTACTTGCTTACAGTGATACATCTCTACCAACATTTCGGAGAAACATACTCTCTCCATCTTCAGTCAAAAAGTTAGTATCAGAACAACATCGTCATCTTTACCGCCGTCAGAACTTCATATCACATAACTTAATTTCTTACGCTCAATTATCTGTGCTGGTCACGTTTTCAGTAACCCAGTGACGGACGTGTTGATGCCCGCGATGTTAATGGAAACTGCGCACGTTGAACTCTATCAGAACACACATTTAATGTCGCTTATCTTGGTGAGCAATAACATCACTGACGCTACAAAATGTTATGGCCATCGATATACGAAAAGGTACACCGGAAATTAAACCAGATTTCCGACAGCTGAGATGAACCGCTCCAACGTTTCCACCACGAGTATCTTTCCAGGAAGGTAGTTAGTTCTTTGAATCTTGCACTCCAAATTGGCCTAATCGACTGTGTAAATAGTATAGAGGACCACACCAGTATCCTACTGAAACCTAAATTCAAAAGCCCTAACCAGCCTACAGAAAGACGAGGACAACAACAACAACAATTCAATTCAATTCAATTAATTTATTTACGTGTTTGCCAACAGCAAGAAGTCAATAACAGGCAAACACTGATAATACATACAATAATAATGAAATAATAATGAAAAATAGTACACAAAAATATTAACTAATAATAATAATAATAACAATAACAACAACAATACTATTTTTCTTTCGGGGGAGTTCGTCCTGATGGAAGCAGCAAGGATCCCCGAAACGTCGGTAAACTTCTATCAGATTACATGGCGCAACAACCCAGAAGACTCACCTCAAATCCTATTTAATAATATATATACACGTCGGTTTATACACAGAATTTTCATTAAGAGGACAAATGGTCAGCTAATCTGTAATAACTGTGAAATCGTGAGCTGTTAAAAGAAAACACAACATAAGATCATTTCCAGACCGTTATCGATTATTATTAGGGTGATCATTTCAAGGACGATCAGATGAGTGGAGAATATAGAACGTATTTTAACGATGAGAAATGTATATAAAATGTGAAGTATGGAAACCGAAAGAGAAGAAACCATTTGGGAGACGCAGATGGGAAAATGGATCTTACAGAGAAGATAAGAAGTTATGAGACGGTTAAAAGTGGCTCGAAGCAGAGACCATTCTCGGACTACTAATCACGGTAATTCATCTCAGGGTGCCATAAAAGGTAGTCAAATGGACTCAGGGTTATTATCTTCGGAAGAAGGGCTCTGCTACATGAAGTAAGTCAAACAAATGTACCTTCATCTGTCTTGATGAACGCATTATGAAATAATATAATTTAACATTCATTGTTAGCTTTTTCTGTCTATAAAGGCCACAATTGGGGTATCTGAGTGTATTTCCTACTTCATCAGCATTAAATCTTTATGTGAACAGCCCTTCGCGATAAGCGACTCTCTACAGAATATAATGGACAATCACTTGATCCACTTGCACAATCCCGTATGTGAGAGGCACGGAAACTGAGCACGCATTTTTTCCTTAAGTACAACATCAGAATTCTAAAGCACGCCCTGCAGCTTAGCTCTGTCGAAAACAGAATATAATCAGATAACATACAAGCTAGTACTCTAATTATAAGGGTAGCTCCGTTTCGTATGTGCTGTAACTTCAGAATTCCTGTATACTGCAGGAAATAAGAATGGGGAAGGCAGAATTACAACTTCACAAACCATGCTCTCAGAATAAGGCAGCAGGAACCACTAGTACGATAGTCATCATGGCGAAAGGACTGTTCGCAGATAGTAGCTTGCAGAAGCAATGTCGACTCTGGCCTTCACCGAAGCGTTGCTAAGAATCTACAAAATTACTTGGCGTCGCAACCCCAGAAATTCACGATCGACACCAATAGTCCGGCGAACCTCTAATCTCAGATGTGTAAGCAATATTGAACATAATGTGTGATATGACATTCAGACAAAACAGAAAGTTTTAACAAATCTAAAACTTCTTGACGATGGTGAAGAATCAATTGAATAAAAATTTTCTTGGATATTATCCATCGTCTAGTAAATATAAAACGTAAAACGACGTTTCGGAGATGGAACTCTATCTCCGTCTTCAGGTTCCTACACAGTTGGGCCCACTAGATAGAGCTAATCCCTATCTCCGGAGATAGAGTCCCATCTCCGAAACGTCGTTTTACGTTTTATATTTACTAGACGATGGATAATATCCAAGAAAATTTTTATTCAATTAGAAAGTTTTAACATTCACGCAAAACTAACATAGAATTCTTATCTAATGAATGGTTTATAATTTCCTTTCACTTTTATGTAAGTTCGTTTCTGGTATAACTGGTATTTTCTTGAGGTAAGGAATTTAGAAAGTATGACGACGAGTCACACTACAGTGCAATGGTTTATGTACTAAATTTCATAAAAATCCGTCACATATTTTTAAAAACGATTGGATGAGAACAGACATAAACAGGGGCATTACATCATAAGCCAACCTTTAATTAAGGGGATATACTGAATATAAATGTATATTTAAAAAAAAATACAGTTACAAACTTTTCATATTAGATATGTTTACACAATACATACAAACATTTGTTTTTGTACAAAGGGCTCTTGGAACAACATCGTAACCACACGACCATGAATATAAATTTTTAAACACAGAAAAATTGTGGTAATTTTAAAATGCAAATTGGCCTACAGCTTACAAATATTTTGAACCCAGATTGATCCTTTTACAGAAGATTCATGTTGAATCCGACAACACACGTGCGCTGTTATTGATTGGGAAGTCTGTGCTCACGCACGACCCTGGTGAAGCCATTTCAGTGGGGGGTCCGCGTGTTCAAGTCAAAGGTTCTGCACAACCAACGAGTCTGACGCACGTATCATTAAATATCCCATTACAATTATAAATATGCCGAGCGCCGAAATGCTAATGCTAATCACTAATGCCGAAAAACAAATGATCTAATCAAGACAGGGCCTGTGGCTTTCCTTGAGTTTATGCCTACATTTGAGTGGAAGAAAAAATCTTAAAATTGAGTACTTATTTCGGATCCTTTGCGTTCTGTTACGTGTCTTCCTCAGAACTATCATCTTTCAGTGCAGAAAACCACTTGTACATTCCGTATAAACGTCACTTGCGGACAATCTGAACTATTTTCCACCATTTCATTTTTGCATATGAATATTTACCATTACAAAGGCAATTATATTCAAATTCACTGTGCAATAATGTCAAAATTATTTTATTTTGCAGTCATTTCTCCACCTATGCGGTAAGTCCTATTTGGGCATTTAGAGTGAGGGCTCAAATTGACTGGAACACGCTGAAACTGAATTCCTGAAAACTTTTCAGTGCAAGTCACGCAGTACAGAATTATATCAAAATCCACTGAGACGTTTCGGAGAAAAAACATGCAGTCGATCACGTCTCCCCATCATGTGTAATTTAGTGTGCCACTTTACCGACTGAGTTATCACTAACGACTAACAACCACACATTTGAAATGCAATTTAATAAAGATAGTATGTTTAAAAGTTAAAATAATGTAATAATATAAACACAATACTTAGCTATTGTTCGTACGGATGTGCATTATGATATAATCGTGGGGGGGAGGGGGGGTCACGAGGATGGAAAATGTCATCACGAAATGGCTTGCCTTGGATCTTGGAAGGGCTGTAAAATTTTATGGTTGACTGACTACGGACAAGAATAAGAGATAAATGACAATGGCTTATACGTGGGGTTAAAGTATAATCAATTACAAGCGCATTTCTGACGGCAGGGGCAAGTGAATACGAGTTTAACAAAAATTTCTTGTCGGTGCGCCAGAATAATTTATTAAATTGCTTAAAAATTAGTCAAAATTCACCAAAATTTAACTCTAATAAGTTTAAAGTAAGTTTGACAGCATGAGAGATTATTCTGTGTTACTTTTCAGAGATCTGCAAATAAATTTAAGAAAAATTTACAGAGAGGAATGAAAATATAATGCAACGAAAGAGGAAAGAAAGATTTGTAAAGTGAGAGAGAAAGATAAAAATGAATTTAAAACCAGTGCAGCATTAAACGTATATAGGTACATGCTTCTTCCATTTCCGCCATTTCTGTTCACAAAGCAAAAGCATTTCACGGCCTCTGGTTACAAATTAATAGGAACTCTCTCACGTGATGGCTCAATATGTTACCTGGATCACTTTCCTATTTCCATGCTTAGCACTTCATGTTGTTTAACATTATATAAGCTAAAAATACGATAATGTGTTAGAACAGCTCTTGAATACGTGACTAAAATGTGTAAAAATTACTGCAACGCTGTATATTGAAATTACCAGCGACCACAGCGTTACTGCGGCCAAATTCGACAACTGCTTACATTTCAGATCAGTCTTTATTGCCTGAAGGCTTACCACAATATGTTGCTATTTCCAATTGCGCTGATACTATTAGAATTAATGCTTTATTATAACCTATTATTAGCCTGTCTCCATCTTTAGCTTTAAGTTTTAATTTACTTTTTAAATTTATTTCAAAAGGTTAATTAGTTTCAGGCTTTAAAGAGAAGAAAATAGCGTATTTCGTGCCATCTTCATGATAATATTAGATAGTGCATTAAGAAAATTTAGTGATAGAATTTGACAAAAGAGTTCACAGTCATATGATAAATGGCGTCGACTTAAATTTTCCGTGTGCTATTATCGTGGCATATTTTACGGGATTTAAGCTGCGTGGAAATGGAAAGTTACTACAAGGAACAATGCGAAACTGTCTAATGGACTTTAGAGACAGTACTTTATCAATACGAATACGTAATGTCTTTCCCTTTGCAACTAAAGCTGCAAATTCTGACCACACAGCATTTGAAATGACAATATATGAAGGTTACATTTGTTCACGCGAGGGAAAATTGGTGTTTAATGAATTTTAAGGATTGTCAGGAGGAATAGCTAATTAATTCATCTTTATTTTATTGTAATATATTCAAACATTTATTGACGATCTAATATAAATATTTCTTCTTGAATAATACATAGGCTTATGCATTTCTCCAGGTTTGAAAATAAATAACAAGATTTTGAAAGATGATCGCGTTTTCCCTTTATGTGATAAAGTGAGAACTTTGATTCTAAAGTAACTTTTCGGTCAAGTACTAAAGCAGAATTAGCCTATATTACCATTATTTTCGTAGACGAAACGGCGGTAGTTAAAGAGAACAAGAACAAAGGAGAAGCTCTGGAATGTACCGTGGAGGCGTATTTATGACGGCCGTTTGTATGTGTTTCAGAGGAAGACAGAGCGAAGTGGCGTCCTGACTGCACTCCACAGCAACTTACCAACAGGCGGGAATCTGTACTCGTACTAATTACTGCCATTCATTCTACACCCTTACAAAACTGAAGAAGAAAATCGTAAAACCAAGAGACCGCTAAGAAATCTAGGTACAGATGAGAGGATATTATTAAAACTGTCGTTAAGTAAACAGTAAGTGAGGGTATCGAGTTGTTTCATATGGTTCAGGGCAGTATGTAACTGACATGTGACATTATTTTTATATTTACTCTGTGTTCTATTATGTAAGTTAGGGAATATTTGACATAGAAGAAAGTCAATACAATAATATTTATCCTGGGGATGAAGGAAGATATTCATAGAACAAAAAAAAATATTAAATAAATAAATTTTTACTGTGTTTCTCTACATTGAACCATACAGAAACCTGCGAAGTACACGCACCATGCATTACTCACGTTACTCTGCACGGGCTCTTCAAAGTAAATGCAGAGAGAATCGTAAGAAAGTCAATTTCCTAAAAAAAACATCGAGATAAATGAGCAGATTTATTTTTATTGTCCTTTAAGGAACGAACCGCAAGAGGGTGAGGGTAAATGCGAATAATTGGAAGCTTCGGTTCTTTGTTAATGGAGACAGAAGTGTAGTAAAAGTCAGAGGCTAAATGCAAGCTCGCAGTGTGCTACGCCATGAAACCCTAACGCAATGGGGCTTGGATTTTTGTCTGTAGCCCGTTCACTGGTTTTCTTAAATGTTTAAAGAATGTCTTAAAATATGTTAATATTCATGATGAAACTTAATTTACAGTATAACGCTAACAATTAATTATATCGACACATTAATATATTTCAGATTTTTATCAGTGGCAGTTTCATATTTGTATTGCTTGTGTATTTCATATGAGAAACGCGTTGGTTTATAAAACTTCCTCTTTTGCATGAAACAAGAATAAAGTTGATAATATATGTATAACATTACCATGAACGATGATATTTTAGAAATCAGGAAATTTGTAACATATTAGTCCTTCTAAAATATTACAGTTCACGATAATGTTATACCTTCCATGAGCATTGTAAAATTGCTTCGTTAAATTGATTAGAATAAGGCCATATATCACACTTAAGGGGCATATTTACAACCCTGATTTCCTGATTCTTGCAGCCAGCACTTTGCTACTTTTAGTGGTAGCGGGTGCAGAAGATTGACACTCTGGTAACCTTACAAAATCTAGGGACGGAACTTTACTGAAACCCGCTTCATGCTACTGTCACGACATTTTCCTGAAGAAACTGATAAAGAAAGTGAAAATTCTCAGTCGAAATATCGAGTCTCATGACCAAGATTAGGTCTTTCAATACGAAATCGAACTGTCAACAATTACACACCCTTATTCGGTACTCCATGTATAAATATTAGTATGAAGTTATATGGTGAGTTTTCTAGACAGCGCAGCGGTGAGACAGACTTAAACAAGCCTTACAGGACGACCCGACATGCCGAGGGAACAGTCCGCCCTATTACGCGGTCTCTCTCATTCTCTCAAAAAAGTCTTGATCACTTTATTTTACAAGTAAAGTTTAACGTTTTAAAAGTAGACAACTTCAAATAATAGGCAGGTGTCCAGATTGGAATTTGGGCACAATCCAGCTACTTATACGTTACACAAAACATACAGAGTATACAGGATCATTAAACAATTTACGACATGCTCTTTGTCAGAAGTTTATTTTATACTATTCTAACCCACTCAGTTCAGAATGTAAGCCTAAAAGTTCGACAGAAAGTTTATTATCAATTCGCTGCTTCAAACGTTCCACTTTAAATTACAAGACGCAAATAATTGGACACTAAATACAATATACAGGCTAAGACGTTACATCGGCTTTAAATAGCATACGATATAAGCATTTCTTTGCAGAAGAGTATTCATTAAAAAGCTGACAGTTGCACAGATTATTAAGAACTTTAAATGATATGAACCTTGAATGATGATTACAATATTTAGAGCCCGCTACTAAACCCTCTACTGAGCTACATGAATTCAGTCCATTTTAATATTATCCACACATCCAAATTTAAATTTCTCAATCTTACCTACTCCAGTCAACCTTTCAAGATTAGCATTTTATACAGACATATTATCTCCCTATTCTTGCTGCAGTCACGTTTTTTTATCCTTCTTGATTTGATCCTGTGACAGCATTTTTCTGAAAAGTGCAAATTATGAAGCTCTTCGTCGCATTAGTTTCTGGAGCGTCATACCACTTCATCCGTTTTAAGTCAAAATATTCTCATGATCCCATTTTCAAATGCCCTCAATATTCCCTCCTTCTTTGTGGAGAGATATCATACGTAAAATTATGGCTTTGCAAGTAATAAAGTTTGGTTTTAGATGACAGACGCGTAGACAAAATTTCTGAACACAGTTGCAGCAAGCATTCCTGGAATTGTTTATATTCCTAATGTCTCAACATAAATGGAATCTGATGTTTGTGAAATTTACCTTGAAGTAATCTACATTATTGAAAGGTAAAATTTATAAATCCGGTGTAACAGCTGTTAACAAAATCACGGTATATTATACTTAAATACAACTACTTTCATCTACTTCTATCAAGTACGTGAAATGTAAACGGTGCAATTACGTGCCCATTTGAATAATGAACCTGTAGCATTCAGTAGTAATGTAGGTGGTTCCGTTAGTAATGCAAAACGATGCATGCAGCACTAGATTCGTCAATTCGAAATATTACATGGCACAAGAGCATTCTCTTCTCTGAAACATCCCACGTGTTAGAACAATCAGCACGGCAGGGATCAGAAGTAAATGTCAGTATTTTTAGTTAAGAGTACAAATAATTTCTAACTACTATAAATCTGGTTATATTCAGATATACAGTAGAGAACGTTAAACTGAGTGGGTCAGAATTTGCTAAATGCACCGGTTGCATTTAGATTTGAGACAAGTAGCATTTACAGGTGAACAACACAGTGGAGGTTCTAAGCAACTGTGTTGCCCCAGAAGAAACAGGGGTTGATGGTCATAAGACTCATTTCGTAAAACGAACTTCTCGTTTCCTTATGCGCGCTACATGCCCTGTCAATTACTTCCTCCCTGATATTATCGTATTAATAATGTTAGATAAAGAGTAGCTATAAATTAAGAAAAAGTCCCTTGCTGCGAAATTTTTGTCCAGTTTCTTGTCACTTCATTACGACCTTTTATACTTATATTTCCACGATGAGTGTCGCTTTTCCCCATCTGTTTGCTTAAACTTACAAACACATTCTTTTGTATACTTTTCTTTTACAGTCCTCGTATTTTTATAAATGAAATGTTTATGTAAGTTTGTATTTGTAACTACAAACGTAAAGATAAAAAAGTACAGAAAACTGCAATGGAAACAAAATGGAGGATGCCCCCTGCTGGGGTTATTTTCCACCAGCAAGTACCCACTGGGAAGATTTCTCATTTCGCTTTACACAGAATTCTATTGCTGTTCCTTATTTCGAAAGCAGCGTCCCCTTCACTGCTGAAGGATGTTTCCAGTTCCCAACATATTCTGAAGAATTCACTACAGCAAGATCTGGCTATCTGGATTGGAGCGCTCCCATGCACGCACGCACACACGTACACACAGTTATGACATTTAATCATATCCTTGAATAATACTGCCATAAATATAAGTACAATTACGTTTCGAAAGATCGACACCAAGAAGTAAACACTGAAATGTTCCCTTCGCTTGTCAGTTAAAAAACGCAAAACGTTACAAAAGCCAGTTCTAGTCTTGTCATCAGATGTCATCATAAAACTTCAGTTTCGGATGTTTAGATTAACTTTATCCAATGGATTCCATTATATAAATAATTCTCGTGTAACGTAATTCAATGTTCTTCCAAACTTGGACAATATAGGACCCCAAGTCCTTGACTATACCTGTCTTATATACATAATCGATTCCAGTTCACTCTACCTCCCTACAAGAAGTGTAATTTAGTCTCACTGTGTAAAAGCTGTATTAGTAGTAGAATGCCTTGAAAAGTTTGTTTTAGACTTATGTCAAACGTGTGTCAAACACAGGTGTGAAAACGTGAACATTTAACTCTAGATAATGGCTTCAAATTTGTTTTACAATCATGCAGTAATTCATTTGCGCTCTTCTGCGTCAGTCACAGGTCCTGCTTAATTGTGGCATGTGAATGAGGTCACAAGTCTTCTACGATCTCTAGATTTAATCGTATTAATGGTCTTCCAGTACCGTTATTTCGAGTGAAGAGAAGCTTTGGTTTCTAATAGAAAACTGAGCTCTAAATCCCCAATCTCAATCTCTTTTCGACGAATCTCCATTACGCACAACACTGCTCATAACAAAGGTTGTGGTGGAATGCGCGAGTAGCCTAATGCAATTTATTTTAAGCTGGACATGCACCATCCTGTGAAAAGAAGAGAATTTGAGGAGTAATTTGACTATTATATATTACAAATTTTAATATCTTCAG
The DNA here is from genome assembly GCF_977971745.1 of Zootermopsis nevadensis. Classification (NCBI taxonomy): domain Eukaryota; kingdom Metazoa; phylum Arthropoda; class Insecta; order Blattodea; family Termopsidae; genus Zootermopsis; species Zootermopsis nevadensis. Next base: position 13,543,485 of record NW_028259160.1, read on the forward strand.
CACTCCTTCGCGCATGGGCTGCTGCTAATAATAATTCAGTTCATTTACACACGTGCATGGCAGCAGCCAAACAAGAATGATGATCATGATGGTGATGATGATACCTTTATTAGTGTGTTTGCCAACAGAGAAATACCCGCAACGGGAAAATACTAATAAAAATACATTAAGAATAAAACAAAACAAAATTAAATTAAAGCAAATCGTCAATCTACTCACTTAACCGAAGAAAATGGAGTGTTCTCAAAAGGGACCAATCTTAGTTGAATTAGCAATGCAGCTGTTAACCGTATTCAAGTGAATGCCATCTACAGTTTTTCAGTTAAATAAATGTATTTCCACCTACTGACAGTAAGGAAAATAAGTTAATTTGAAGACTATAACCAGTATTTAATTGAAAACAACTTCATTTTTTGCGATCCTCAACAGAAGTATAAATGTGAATAACGAAAAATTTACCGAGCCCAGATCTAAGCCACAAGGAACCAATTGTGACAGACGTTCAGTAACATACGTAAAAATGTCCTTATGTGTCTTTCTGAAATATCAGCCCACGGATACATACTTTAAAACAGCAACGTCGTGAAAAATAGTTAAACGTGTTTTTTAGGATTTAATTGGTCTAGTAGCCCCGGCATGATGTGGCCTACAGGTGTCAAGGGTAGCTACAAATATGCTGATTAAGCATTCACGTACGTCCGATAGTGGGCGGTTCACCACCTCTGTGACTGGACGAAATGATAATATATCGAAAGCCTAGCACGTCACGAAGTGGCACGTACAGCCTTGATCTTGAACGCATTCTTTGGCACAGCGTGGGGTAGCCGATAAATAGGAATGTATAAAACATTTTATCAAAGATCCCTAGCCACATGGAAGCCCTAGGCAAAGTTGGGAGAATAATTTTAACATGGATCTTAAAGAAATAGTGTGCTAGATGGTGGATTGGATAAAACTGATTCTGGGTAGGGACCGTCGGCGGGCTTTTTGTATACGATTATGAAACTTCGGGTTAAAAGAATGCCAGAATTTCTTGACCAGCTGGCCAAATATCAGCTACTGAAGAAGGAAAATTCTCCGTGAAGTCAGTTGGGTCTCTTGTTAATCCCAAGAGCAAGGTAGTTACAAGTTAAATTAAAAATAGCAAACGTAGTGAAGTTCAAATGTTTCTGATAATATTGCGACACAATATGCATAGGCTGTTGAACTTATCCATATCCGTCGTCTAAATATTTTAAATCACGTTTCGGATGCTGGTTCTACATCCGTCCTCAGGTGAGTGGTTGAAGTGGGAGTCCAATACTATCTCGAATAGGTATTCCATCAGAGTAGGTTTTGTTCTCTGACTTACCACCCAAAGACGAAAGTAGTACCACCTTCCCTGACGTAGTAGTTTAAAAACATTTAGACTATGAATGAAGGTCAATAAAATAATTACAATTACACATCGCAACGTTTGTTCTGGTCGTCACTGTAATTCACAAACATGGAGATGGCGCGTCTGGTAGCTAGTAATTGTGAGCAAACAAAAGCAACACGTGTAAAACAGACGAGTTCCGTCTGCACACAGACCGGACACAGTCCAAGTGACAGAACGAATCGTTGTATGGCCAGAGACCTCTCTGCTGCTGCCACAGTGAATACCGACTGGCGTCTTCAATGCATTCCCTTGATTATGATGAAAGACGAATTCATTCAGTGCCTAGTAATTTGCTTTTCCTCAGACGGACATGTTTTGAAGCAGACTCTGAATGTTGCAACGGACAGAAGTGGTAAATCAGGCCGAGACCAGCTTTTTCCCCGTAAACATTTACTACTTTTTTAGACTGTGATTTGAATTGATCCCGTATAGACCAAGGTCTTGTGGAAATTAATCATGTTCTCTGAAGCAACGGGTTTTTAAGCAATGTATGTATTATGCGGACGACATTAAATCAATCAAGCTCTTTTACAATTTTATTTTCTTTCTTGGTCTTTTTGTAATCCTTCCTCTACCTTCATGTTGTGTCTCTTATTTGAATTTTTATACTGATTCTGTCGGCTTTTCCTGCTTTATCCAGGCATTTTTCCTATTTCCGCCTAGGGCGTGTTTGTCACAGGGACTTCTGAATCATCCTGCCTACACAGTTCGTCGTCTACGAGTTTTCAAATACTTTTCCGTCACCACAGTTATGGTTTATTTCTATAACCCATCTAAATTGGGAGCTGGAATTACAGGGAAACATGCTTCATCGGCAGGATTCTACAGTTTTGAGAACACAAGGAGGAGAGTAATGTGAAATTACCTGTAAATAAACGAGAACAGCAACACAGAGTATACCAGCGAATAACTTAAATCGACCGGTTTGTACCCGCAAACATCCCCTCCCCGAATTCCAGTGTGGCCACCAGGGGTTACAGTTATTTCATTACACATTTAGGCGTAACTGACTAGAAAACCGAAGAATATCAGACACTTCAAAGAAAAGCAATGTTTCTACTCAGCAGATTGCAATGCTTTGCCACAAGCTGATGGTAAGACACAGGCTACTTGTTAACTCGTGATACCTTATTATTACTCTTTAGCAAAGCTTAGTTATCTAATTCTAAATTACAGTGACTTTGCTTCAAACGAATTCAGTGACTCGCACACAGGGAAATGAGATAAGCTGAAGAGAAATTTCCGGCTGTGTCCTTTGGAAATGAACATCCTTGCAGATGTTTCGTATAAACCTGCTCAGTTACGTGGCCTTAAGCTGTAACGAGGGAAGTATAGACCGTCACGGGGCCCTACAACAGAAGACAGCGCGCTTCGGACTTGCCGCTGTGAGAACCTCAAATCCAGCCTTTATTTAAAGCAAACTAAAAGAGTGGAATACAATTAAAGTTATCGTACAGGCACTGCAAGGTGTGTGGGCCTGTGTCGAGGGGCAAACGATTCAACAAACGTAACGGACAGCACACCTCATGAATTCGCCGCAAGAGGCTAATTGCTTTGAGCGGAAACCCGGCTTCCTCCCACGCCTCTCAACGGGACAATTGTGCGAATCGAACAGCGCAAGTAATCGACACATGCATGAACAATACAGTGCAGTGTTCGCCTATGTGTGTTTTTGGAGGTTTTTCGCAGGGGAAAACAGTTGTCTTCTGGGTTGTAAAACCATGTAAGTGCCAACGTTTCGGATTGACAATCTCCATCTTCGGGGCGTGACAACCAGAATGCCAATAGCTCCATTGGTTTCAATAATCACCCACTAAACACTGCAGCCTGCTATAGCTTTTACTACGACAGTTAGTCCAATAGGCAAAATACTTCAAGAATTTAAAGACATTTAATAGAATAGTGGGGAGTTTTAAGAAACCGTGGAAGTTGCAGGGTGGTTGTCGTAGAAGCGATAATAGGATTAAGTAGTAAAACAGACCTCAGTCCGGAAATTTACTCTGAGCTCAGTTCACTGTGTCATAAAGAACTACCCATGCGTTACACGTCTTTGAATACTTGTATACAGAGGATTAAATATTGTCACACCCACTCAAATATGTTCCTCCTCGCTACTACGAACCTGCTCTGATTGTTTGAGATGCCAAGAAGATCTTTGCTTTCGTCGAATTTAATCAAGGAAAAGCGAGAAAACGAGCTTCACAAGAACAGCGTTCCTCCGATGCATGCATCACCTACAGGCACGTGGTCAGTACTCTTAAAGACAGACTCAGTTTGAATTTTCAACAAAACTCGCAAGTATAATTTACTGAGCCCTGTGACTGACACTAAATTTAGGTAGACATTTAGTTGATACATAACGTTGCGGGAGATGGATTTTCTGACGTATTCATACGACTGATTACTACTGGTTCAATATGTAAAATTCAAGGTCAGTGTTTAAAGGATTATGGATCGATTCATATTGTTGCCCTTTATCTCAAGAGTAATATAAAATAATTAAAAAATAATATTGGTGTAATAATAGGCAGCAACCTAAAAGAGAAATTAGTAAAAAAAAACTACCGAAAATACACTGTTTTATTTATGAAATTCAATCAGACAATTAACAACTGCTGAAAATAAACATGGTGCAAAGAGAGAGTCGTGTTGAATTGTTTCATTCTCGGCATGTGCGAAGAGGCAAGTTGATAGGCAAAGACAGATTATTTGTAGGCTTACGTGGTTGAACTCTAAAACTCGAAGAAGCACTTCCCTCCAAAACGTTGGCATACAATCCGAAGACTAAAGTGTTTGACTCTTTTAATGAAGCAACGTGTTTTCAAGTAGGCTACGTACTTAAAAGTTATTTTGCGGTCAGTACGACGAGGAAGTTTATGCTCTGTCAAAATTCAAACGTATAACAGCGAGAGTAACGGGACATACGTATGTCTTGACACGAGCAACGAAACTTATACAAACTTCATCGTAAAAATTATCTTATGTGCTTATAATAGAAGACAATGATTTCTGTCTTCTGGGTTGTTGCGCTGTGCAGTCTGGTAGAAGTTTACCGACGTTTCAGGGGTCATACTACCTCCGTCATCAGGGCGATGAATTTTCCGTACCTTTCTTTCTTTTCTCGAATGAGGCGACATTTGGTCAACGTGTCTAGTGTCTTGGTGGGGGGGGGGGGGGGGAGGCGACCCTCAGGCTCCACTGACAATGGTTAGGAGAGATTTAAGCTTCATATAATGTCCGCTGAAGCATTCTAGCGTCATATTCGCCTAGACAACATATGACGTCATTCTGCTTCTCTACCCTTCAGGACATGGTCAGGGTAGCTCGATCAGTTTCAGTTTGTACTTCGTGAGCGCTGTATCAACTTGTCGATTAACTATGAGAGAATCCTCCCAGGATTAATTAAAACTTACAATTTATGTATCGATCTTACTCTCACTAAATTACAAGGTCGAAACCCTTAACTTGCAGCCTATAAGTGACTTTTTACATTACAAAATATGTTGGTAATTTACCCTTCGTAATCGAAACGTGATATTAATAATAGAAAAATGCGCCAATGTTAAAAGCATCAATTTTAGCAGAGCTGTCAGCGGAATTTATGTGCATACAATTAAACTCAAGCACCTCACTGGCCCAGCTAACAAATTTACTAAAGAAAAGCAGTAATGTCATCCACATAATAATTCAGCCGTTCAAGAAATTCCATGCTTATTATGGCACTCAGCTGTTTATTGCTGTGTTTGGATTGAATAAGATGGCTCAGAATACGGTTAACTGATGACTTTTTGTAAATATAGCAATAAAACGTCGCGCAGAACCCGGTATTATTCTTTATTCTCAGTAAGCTTAGTGCAATTCACACCCTCAAATCCTATTTACTGAAGACAAGATAAAGCTTACTTCAAGCGATGTTCTTAGATATTCATCTTGTTGCACCTGAAAAGCAAGGCGTGTTTAAATGCCAGATTTTGTGAGTATAATTATGAACGGGGGAAAGAAACTGCAGTTTATTTAAATTATAAGCAAATGATGAGAAAATTGTCAGCATGAAATGCTGTGTTTACAAAAGTAATAGAACCTACGGGCAGCTAATGAAAACATTTATTAAAACTGGGATTTCCAGAACAGCCTATGTTATTATTAAAGGCATTAAAATATTACCGAAGATATGAAATGCTCCCTGTAATGTAAGATTTGGATAAGCGTTGCAAATTTTAAATTTCTTAAAATCCATTCAATAAGTACCTGACCCTTTCGTCAATTCGTCTATGACCATCGATAAGGTTCTAGAATTTCAATATGCGCAACCGACATGCAAATTATAAGCATAAAATGCAATGTTTACAGAAGTGATAGAACCGATGAGTATAAAAGCATAACCCTGATTGGTGTCTGTTATGCTAAACCAGACTAATATTATGGATGTCGATATGGAACAATAAAGTTCATTTAAAACACCACAAAACCGTAAATACATATCAATGAATTTCAATCAATTTTAAAAACTTTCAATGACCCAAAATATTTCAGTCGCATTCAATCGACTTATATCTATGTCAAACAACATCAATCACTATCATTTACTTTCAACAACTTTCATCACTTTCAATCCATAAGAATCAACTGAAATCACTTTCTGAAAATTCTACAAATTAATCTCCCTCGTAAACTAATGCAATTTATTTAATTTTCATTTGTTGCTGTTGTCCTGTTAATAAATATACGAAAAACTTAAACATTATTGAGTACTTCCTTCCATTTCCATAAATAAGTATAAAGTATTTTAAAGCACTTGAAAATTCAAAGATCTATGTGACTGAATATTTGGGTTCGGAATGTCGAATATAAACATCGCGTAATATTAAAATCTTGTATAATTGTTTTCGTTTCAAGTAATAAATTCACCTTAACATTTCATGTCATGACATCCTCCATAACAACATTCAGTGTAATGATAAAAATATAAACATTTTATTTTTCATTACTAACTTGTACCTCTAGAAAATAAACAAAATTTAACTACTTTATCATTAAAATGTCATGATACGTCCACTAAACCGCATTTGTGTGTTGCACTCACCAATAAAACCACTAGTAGCATAGGCAGTTCCATTTTGCACGGTGTGAATATTTTATAGTCTACGACTTCCAATTTAATTACAGAAGGTTTTAAATAAAGTTACAGTGATATACTGAACAGAACTCAAAATCTCTGATAGCTCTATGTTTAGTGCTACACACAAATACACACACGCGCTCGCTTCAAAACAATATATAGAAGTTTGCAAACGGTGTCCACCACTCTAGCTGTCACGTAAAAACAAAACAAAAGCGCTGAAATAATTTTTACTGAACTGGTTTGTTTTCGCGTAAGATGATCCATAGCTAATAAATCCCTCGAAAATGTTTCAGTGTTCGAATATTTGAAAACGACAGTACAAATGAAAATTAGATTCACAAATAAATTAAGAGGAAACTAACTTAGCCCAGAACTTACTACCATTCCGTTTATAATCGTCTTCCTGTCTGCTGACTAAAAACGTAAAGATTAAAATACTATATACAAAACCATAATTTTGCCTTTGTTTAGTGTGGGTGCAAAACCTAGTCTTCACATTAAGGAAAATTCACATAGACCATTGAGTGGTTTTGAACAGGGCGCCGAGGAGAATAATTGGAAATAAAAGAAACTAAGAGAAGGTCTACAAAAACGCCTTAACGAGGAGTTTCATACTTTGTTTTCTTCATAAAATATTATTTGACGATCAAATCACAGAGGATGAGATGAGGAGAACGTATATTTCGCGTGGAAAGGATGAAGAAATGCATGCAAAATGTTTGGTTGGGAAACATGAATGGATGATACTACTTGAAAGACTACGGGTTGGTGCAAGAATAATATTAAAATGGATCTTAAATAGGATGAGAGAGGATCCCCCTGTGCTCCATGAAGTTAGTTAAGTTACATCCAAATATCAACCGAACGTTTATTGAAATAACCTTATTTTTTGAACAAAATCAACTAGTTTGTGTACTTCTTGGTTCTTTACACAGGTTGTGCAGTGAAAGATCATCTGAAAAAGCTGTCGATGTCCTGTCATGAGACACCACACAGAAAGATGTACCGAAGTATGTAAGAATATTCCCTTTGATAAAATTCACGTTTTCCATTTTAAACATAATTTTGTAACTTTTCTTTTCAAGCTTAACAGGACTTTTAAGTCAAACAGAAATTCATTTTATTAGACCTATATTGAAAGCAAAACATGTTAGACAATAATCAGAAATGGAAGTCTGAAGAATGTACGTTACTGAGATTGGAAAAATTCAATACAATGCCGAAACACTCTTACTCACTGACTTCCATTGTAACATTTTTTCATGTAAAGCCATGATACGGAAAAGAACACATACGAAACCTGAGAACTGAGAGATTGATTCATGGTTCACTTAGCTGCACTGCCGAATGCAGAGTTTCTTGAACGTCTGAAGTAGAACACTGATGATAAATGTACAGAGGGATTTACAAGAAAACCACCGACGTACAGTTCATAGTATGAAGATTACTACATTCTAAATGTTGCTCCGTATAGTCTAGTAGACGTTTCCGGACGCTTCAGAAGTTCTTGCTGCAGCCATCATCAGGGCGATAACAAGACTACATGGTGTTACATCTGAGAAAGCAGTGATCTTCATTATCCCACCGTGAGAACCTTAAATCTCACACAGTTTATATTTTCCAAAATTTTGGGGAATTAAAAATATATTATAAAAATGAGATGATTACTTCGCAATGATATATTAACGGTATGATGATTTTATACGTTCTGATGCCATAAAGTCGTGAGCAATAATTAGGCCTAATCCTAAAACTAAATTACTTTCCATCTTATTATAAAGTAAACATTAATGTTTTACCTGATCCTGAAAAAGAGAACAATCCATTTTCCCATTTAAATCTCATCTCATGTGTTCCCCAGGCCTATTTGATCTAAAAAAACATTTTTTAAGTGTCAACTTTGTAACTACTTCAACCATGAACAGCGTACTCAGTTAATTATTATCATGTTCTCGTTGTAAGCTTATAAGCCATGAAGTACTAATATTGACCTCATACGAATACTTTATTTTATTCAGTTCTGTGTAATAGGTCGGTGCAAACAATTGAACAAGACGAAAGAGCTATCAATTGTAACATATTTTAGATGCAAAATGCGCTGTAAATTTGGTTACATGGGCCACTGTTACCATCGTCAGAAAAAAGCTGCTATTTTTTATCTTAAAGTGGCTGTAAGCAACCTATTCTAAATTGTTAAACTGAGGAACAAATAGATTTCCCCTTCAAAATTACCATGGGTACAGCATTTTGGACCCTGATGAAATACGTTAATACTATTCAATTAGTACTAAAGTAAACGTAGCCTAGATTTGGAGATGAGTACCACTTTTCTTAGACTTCTGATGCGTCATCTATTGAAGTTCTGGCGAAGTAATGATTCGTTGCATATAAAATATGAAAAGATTTTTCATTTAAACTATCACATATTCTAAAAGGATTTTAAAGAAATTATTTACTGAACTTTCGTACATTTCACAAAATTCTGTTATTATAACGGAATCTACTACTAATCAAAACGTCTACAACAGTACTAAAAGTTAAGAAATATTGTAAAACTTTAGAACTTCTAAATCTCTTTACAAAGCAAACAAGAACGGATAATGAAAGTTGTGTTCCTTTCATCCATTGTTATTAAATAGAAACAAATGAGTACTATATATTGTTATGAGCAGATCAACCATTTTGAGGTTACAACGTGTGTAGTTAATTTAAATACAGAACAGCAGTTTGCTTTGGAATAATTTTTTTAAAAAAAATTTTTTTGGTTGCTCCGTGATAAAACCTTTCTTCATTGTTTACCCTCCATGTACAAGAGCGTACTCCATTTGTTTTTCTTCCGGTTCAGTGATCGCGTCTGCTGTTCAGTGTCGCCCTCGTTAACATTTGACCTCCTGCTTTCCAACTATGCCTAGGTCTCCCAAATAGTCTCATCCCTTCCATCGTCCGACAAAAATGTTGTAATACACATTTGCCTTTGCCTACTCATATTATAGTTAACATCTTTGAGAAAGATGCAATGGCTGCGAAAAATATATACACATTATTGGACATTGTAAGATTTGACATTTTCACAGCGGTGAGCCCTGATGACGGAGGCAGTATGACCTCTGAAACGTTGGTAAACATCGACCAGACTACACAGCGCAACAATCCAGAAGACAGAAATCTTCATACTAAGAATCGCCCTGATGATGGAGGCAGTATGACCTCTTAAACATTGGTTAACATCGACCAGACTACACAGCGCAACAACCCAGAAGACAGAAAGCTTCATTATTGGACATTGTTAGCAGAAACAATCCTTACTATGAAGTCACTTTCTGTATAAGATAAAGTACTTAGAGCAGTTTTTATCTTAGACTTGTTTCAATTAGCTCTGCTTAATTTACTTCTAATGTACACGTTAGCGTAAAGGAATTGTACTAATTATTATTATCATTATTAAATGAATTGAATTGATTACTATTACTTACAAATTAATTATACATTCCTTGTGTGCCGGACAAAGCTAACTAACTAACTAGATGGCTCACGGAACCCGAAGGTTCGTCACCGGATTAACCAAAGCCCTCCACCGGTCCCTGTCCTAGGCTAACAAAATCCAGTCGCCTTCAACTCCTATCTCCCATAGATCCCGCCTGACATATCCTCCCATCTACGTCTAGGTCTCCCCAGCCTGCAATTGCACATTAATTATTACTTAATGTTTCCAACCAATAAGACATATTCAACGCCATCAGAACCTCAAACCTCACATTATTATTATCTGTTTATACCAGGGATGCGTTGAAGCTAAACAGAAGAATGGCGGATTTTAAGGTTTCTGACGACAGTGCGAAACAATGCGTAAAACTGCTTCCTTTTTTTACTTTATCAATCTTAGATGGCTTACAATATTATACCGTTTCAGAAGTTGGCTTTCCTTCCGTCTTCAGACGACATGAAGACGAATTAATCTCGCATTACGCCCCTTCGTCGAGCCAGTATCAAACCTACCCAGATTAGACTTTTGTCTTCCTATCACCTGAAGACGGAAGAAGGTCGAGCTTCGGAAATATTGTGGTTTTTGAAAACATCTAGACGATGGAAAGTCCGAAAAAAAATCATTAAAGAAGTAGAGGGCAAATGCACAACCTAACCTAACCTTTCTCCTTATTTCACCGTTTCTTAATCATTGTATTCGTCCTCGAAATCGGTTTTGAAAGTGAATGACTGGAAGGAGCTCGTTTGTGATCGGATTTCTGCTTGTACAGTGAGTTCATTTGCGAGCGTGGACTCAGGCAGAAGAACTGTGCGCTCCTGTCATCAAGTCGGGGCGATCTAGAACGATCCACGGCAGCGCTGTCTAGAAAACTCCTTGTGCTTACGACCGATACAAAGATTTTCCTCGGACTGCAACGTGCTAGCTACTAACAATGAAACTCGTCCAATTGCCCACTCGCCGTTACAGACAAAACGTAATGATTCTGCAGTGAACTGAGTCCCCTCTCCTTTTTACCGAAGGCCATTACAGTGTTTAATTATCGCTTCCAATGGACATCAGCAATTACAAGAGCACGAATAGTTGTGGCATTACGTCCACAGCGTTGGAATCGCAATTCTAGTATCAAATTTGTTTCGGACAGTTCTAGACCCCTTCCAAACGTCATGTGTGGTTCACCCCATACAACCTGAATTCTCGGATGATGTCCTTTACATCGAGTGTGTCCTCATCTTCACGCTGTACGTGCACTTGAAATTTTATAAAGATGACTGTCTTCTGGGTTCTCTCTGTGTAGTCTGGTAGACGTTTACCGACGTTTCAGGGGTCCTTGCTACCTCTATCATCAGGGTGATGACTCATCGCCCTGATGATGGAGGCAACATTATCGCTATTAGATAATATTTAAATACGTAAAATAAAAATATCCGTATAATAAACATAACCAAGAAAATTCTTCCAGGATAAACTGCATATTATAATAAATAAAATTCTTCTGACGCCCGATCATAGAATATCTTCATGTAATTTGTTACTGGGCATTTGCTATGTTTCCTTCATGGATAATACCGACAGCAGCCTGACGCTAAACATTTGTCTATTTTTGCATTAGGTTATTAATGCGTGGGGCTACACAACATGAGTCCGCATGGCGTGTTCATTGGCTAAGCACAAGGGACAATTTAGTCTTTACCTTATGGCCAAGATGGCAAACTTTTAAAGACACTCATCATGGTAGTGCCTGGGATTCAGAATTTCCTAAGACCATGTGTTCTAAATGATACCGACTAATAAAAGCTTTTTGTGTTAAAGCATGTTTTTCATTTTGAACAAGGAAGAAGTTTGCTCTGTGAACTCTTTTATTTAATTTCCTGTTTGTTCTACACATTTTCTGGAAATCGATTCTACTCATCTTGAAGTTATTTTTCTTTGGAATATAAAGGTAAGGAACAAAATTACCTCACATGATGTTTCTCCCTTTATCTGAGACAGAAGAGCAAGGCAGTGAAATATACTTGTCTATATTTAACCTCCGCCAATAAAAATACACGAAATGAAAGTTGTGTTCACAATGTAATTTTGTTATACGTTCAAATTAAAGTGAATTGGTCTATATTATTCAGATGCACAAACGTTTCAGAAGGCTGTTTAGGTTTCATGCCACCTCACGTGTCTTCAGCCACCAACGACGTATGACATTAGATGTATCAAGACGATTTTCACACAGGAATTTTACATATTACTGAAGTGTTCCAGATCACTCATTACGAGCCTTCCTTTTGTCCCAGAATATATACAATTACATTCACGCATGTTTTATTTTAAAATCGTTTCCTTTTTTTATTTACTAAGAGTACGATATTCCCGATTGATCAACCATTAAAACTTTAAAAAGAATACTTTCATGACATCGAAAGAAACCACTGGGCTTTGATGGGTTAATGACGTATGCGAAATCGTAGAAATTCATTTCGAAATGTGTTCTCCAACTGCGCCGTCAATTGCCGCGATTTGTTTGTCGTCGCTTGGGTTAGCCACATCGGAGACCTGAGCGATCAAGTATTCATCACTTTCCTAAAACTGTGTATCAATGGGATTGCGAAATTTATGGCTGAATTGCCGTGTTGACACTTTGTAAGCACCGAACCTTGGCAAATACATCACCGAATAATATTTGACGTGCCTCGGAGGACCTATGGCAGAAACAAAGCTCAGCGTTGTGCGTGAATGGGTTTCCATTTAACAGAATACATATTTATTTTCAACGCCGTGAATAATAGACCGACTAACAATACATCTGTGACATGTCTTCACTCTAATACGCTCTATCTGCATAATATATTTTGTTTTGTAATCATGGATACAAATATTGAGGGAAAGTCTGAGTTTCTGACTTATAACAACGTTACTGATTGAGATTTGATGTTCTCACTACGGCAAGCATAAAAATGGTGATCGCCCTTATAACGTATTCAGCAGCAACTTCTGAAACGTCGGTAAACTTCTACCATACTACACGGAGCAACAACCCAGAATTCAGTTTCTGTTCAACGCAACTGCATATTTGGCATTATGATTGCAGATCTTTGACACTATTCGCGCAAAAGTATCCTCAATAAAAATAAAGGTATATTTTATTTGCACATTTACAAGTTAATTCATAAAACAATAAAAATAGTTCGTAATGTCCAATGATAACAAGAACCGATTAAAGGTTTTATTTCACTGACAATAGTCAACAATAACCATAATCAAACTACAAATCTGTTTTTAAACTTAATATCTCGTTTAAAATACTAATGTATCGATCGAATTTCGTTTTATTCACTGATTCCCCAATAACACCTACTAGGTGCGCTGGCTAACGGATATTTAAATAAAGTAATGTTAATTTCCTTAGACAAAAGAAGCTTATCACAGTTCAAAACTACTTATGCGTAACTTACATTTGTACCAGAAGTCTACACCTTGTTACCATGAGGCTTACAGGTTTTGAAAATATTTTTCGTAAGTTTTAATATTTCGCAAAATACAGCGAAAAATAATATGTGACGATGTAGCCAGGTTTTATAAATTTCTTAATAACACATTTTATTTAAAATAATTGATTTATGCGTGCAATTAATGATCAGCGAGGACAATGTGGCATGTAGAACCGTAAACAACACTTTCGGGAATTATATTGACAGCAAATTGCAGTAAAAGCTTTCCACCCCCCGTATTTCACACATCGCGTATAATTTTCGACTATTTCGAAGCAATTTAAATACGCATTTGATTAAATCAGCGTCTGAAGGAAGAGGTAACGGAAGTGCTGTAGGGCACATAAGCGGCTATTTGTAGGAATGCTCTATCCACAGCCATCTGCGGGAATTTCGCAAGCCAGTGGAGCAGTGTTGCTCATTTGCATAAACATGGGCTGAGGCTGTATATTGCATTGGTTGTGTCCTGAGTGTTGTGTGCACCGGAAATGGTCCAGCAGCTGTGGGTGCGCAGAGCTTTGACTTCAGAACCGACATCTGCGTACAGCTGGCAGAATAAAGAAGTCGCGCCTTTGGGTAGGAAACAATATTCCCATTCCATTTAGTCTTTAGAATGCTAATCTTATTACGTAAGAGAAAGAACGACCTAATGACCTACAGAAACACGAAAAATACAAACAGAGGAATGTACAGCTCAGTTTTATAGCTTTTTATTCTTATGTTAAAATGAAGGTCAGCTGTGTTTTACTTACGTATTTACAAAGAAGCTTTTGAAACTAATCCTCTTTGGCTGTTACTCTGTAAGTCACTAACGATATCATTCTTAATTTATGGGAAGCAGCGTTTATTATATGCTGTTTGATGGCGAGGACTGTTTACAACATGTTTCTGAGAGAAGTTTAAATAAAACTATCTGACCCTTCCTTTTAAAAATTACAGAATTTTTGTCCATAAAAACGAAAAACAACCACAAAGTAAAATAATAATGCAACATTATTTACTACATCTATAATCCATTTATTTGTTGTTTATTTAATGACGCTTTCAGCATCTCTGATTATATAGTGTTGAATGATAACATTATTAGTCAGTAATAAGAAGGTAATTCTAAAAACTAGCAGCAGCTGCATATGCCTGTAGGTAACTGAAGGAAACCACGAAAATCGTAAGCCAAACAGATGGCCCCCTGGTCGAGATTTGTATTCGAAATCTCCTAAATAGACCTAAAAATGAGACCTCAAACAAATATCCTTGAAGTATACGAACCTCGGTCAAACAAGCCAACAGTTCCTGTTCAAATGTCGCAATAAACTCTACTTATTACACTTAGAAGGTTTCCAATTCAGAGAAGAATGTGTGTTAAAGACAGAATTTACTAGGCAATGATAATTATCGAAAGTTAATGCAAACAATTTGAATGCACTGAGGCATTTCAAGGCATGTTACATATAAAGATGGCTGTCTTCTGGGATGTTTCACCATGTAGTCTCATAGAAACTGACCGACGTTTCAGAGCACACGCGACTACACCGTACAACATTCCAGACGACAGTCATCCTCATACTCACCGCCGTCGGAAACTGAAATTTTACCAATAAACTGTACAATTCTGATAAAGGTGATAATAATATTATTACACTCCACATTCACTCATTCATTTATCCTGAGAGTCAGTTATTTGTAGCATGCCAAGAGAGGTGTGTCCATCTCAATCTAAAGCAAAGATTTGTTTACATTTAAAATACAATGCTTGTTCTTGGTTGGAAATTGTGTACACAAGGACATAAACTAGAATTGTCGGTCACTGACTGCGAACTATAACTTACATCACAAACGATGGGCTGTTAGCCCGAAGCACTTTCGCCGTCGAAGATAAACAAGAGGATGGAATCCAAATATGAAACTTGATGCCCGGTTGTATTAACAAGGCGATCGATACAGAATCCATCTTTTATTCTACGTTAACACACAATTTTCAAATAAAGTGGGGGAGAAGTATTGGGATCTCTATTGGCGGAACCATCTGATCTGCTTGGAGTCGTAAATTTCCTCTCGTTTCACGACAATATGTATGTGAACGTGCAAAAATTTTTATTACAGGTAGTTTAATATTCAGAACAGATTGAAAGGGATTTTCATTGAATTCGTTAAATGAGTTCGTGACTCAGAAAAATAGATCATCGGTTTTGTGTACGTAGGGTGGATGTGCGAGATCTACTTAGCAGCGGAGAATTTTGAACTATTTATACTTCGCAGTCCGAAAACTTCCATTATTATGCCCTATCACTATATCAATTTCCCTAGTCCTAGTTTTATTCAGGAGAATTTTGATATATTTCCCTGGTACAAACTTTTATTTATGTAATTTACGGGAAGGATTATGCGTGTTTATTCAGGAACGAAATTGAGCCACGCTGGTGGTAAAATACACGCACGATAATTTTAAAAAATCACGGTGCTATAAATACAGACGAATAAATAGTAAACCATTAACAAACAAGAACAGAATGAAGAAAGGAATGAGTGATAAAAAACGGACAGAGAAGGAATGAGAGGAAAAAAAAGCAGAGAAAGAATGATGGAAAATTAAGAAGGGAGAAAATAAAGGAAAAAATGTAACTGAGGATTGTATGTGCTGCTCACTAATAGTGTAGCGCAGTGCAATGTAATTTACTGTAGTGTACATATCTGGGATAAATTTGTTACCTATGATTTGAATTATGGGTACATACTCTGCAACAACTGTCTTTTATCCAGAAGTGCGTCCGCGTTAAACGGGAATCTGAGCCTGAATAAAGCGAAGCCCAGTAAAAATCCTTTATAAGCAGATTTCAGTGTGCTCATTTCCCGACCATTTTGACCTAAATAATCTTTAACGCCTTGAAATTAAAACGAAATTTTTATTCTGTTTTATGGTTAGGAGAAACCCAGGTTTCTTGCATCCCAGGGCCGACTTCCAGCAGAACGTGGGCCTCAATGCGTAAACCCTCAGTGTTTGGGTTAGAGACTAACACTGCGCACTCGTGAACTGCTGTAGTGTTTGCTTTCTTGATGGGATTGATAGCTAAGCGCCTCACTCCAGAATTAGCTGCATGTTTAATCACAAACACACCTACCTGACTAACGACACGTCCGTTTGTACTCAACAATTTTATGTACGGTTCTCCGTAAAAGAAATAAAGAAAACTCCAAAATGTTCAATTTTACAGAAACACGTTAGCAAAATAAGTGTTTTCTTAAGCCTGAACAAACAAACAAACAAACAGATCAAACTAGCCACTTTTTACGTAAACAGGCAGAATTACAGTTTTACACGTTCTAGAATTTTGGTTTTTAGTAAGAAAACAGAAATGCAAAAGGTCGTGAGGCAAACATTCGCCATATTTAATTTTCTCTGAAGCTTATCAGAATATAGTGTAGATTTTTACTCCCATTTCCAAGCGTTAAACGTCTCTATATTGTTAAAAAAAACATATCAATTATCATCAGGGTAATGATGGAGCCTATATCTGACATTACTACCTTTAAAATAAATGCCAAGGCGGTCTCAAAGCATTTAAGTAGGCGTCTGGACCGCCGACTGCATAATCATCTGGTACAGTACTACAGCACGCCCTGTCATACGGCCAGATTTTGAGCACATTCATCATCAATTCCTGACAAAAGACGAACTTCGTATTTTTAGTAGGGAGGAAAATAACCTAGGTTTTCAAGTCGTCTGGCGAGTTCCTCAAACTGATGAGAGTTCTCGTGTTTCCTTCGTATGGTTGTAAATCATGACAGGACAGATTTCTGCAGAGAAGCAAGATGTTTACTGTGCCTCTAAGTCATGATCATATTTTTCTAATTCATTTCAAAAATGACAGCTCACATATGAATTAGAAGAGCCACTTCACGACATTCCTGATTTTCAGCCAAAATCGATAAGCTCCAATTAGTATGAGAACAACTTGAGTGGTTTACGTAATTCAAGGTTGTTATGGTTTTAAGATCATTAGTTTGTGCCTACAGTGTTAGCGCTATAGACATTTCAAAGGGTCTATCAAAGCAGCATATAATAGCAGTTTCTTTATATAGTTGAAGAATTTGACAGGGTCCAGGGAAATGTGCTTTCAAAAAGTAAAGCCAATTTAATTTTCTTACAAAACACACTTATTTTATTTTACCGCTATTTCTCCAAAAGTATGTACCGCTATTTCTCAGAAGTATGTAGATTCCAACAGAATAACTAATTTTCGGTTGGTCCTGCATCTCTACTTTCCTTGGTTGATTCCTTTTTAGATTCAAATTCATTAATTCCGATTTTCCTATAATTCTAACGCGATGATAAAATATATCTCTCACCCTGAACACGTTACAGTCAGTTCCCAGATGCACCGAACGCACATTATTACAGCAGCAGTCATCAAATCGCATGCTTCAAGACGACGAAAGACTTCACTCCCCTCAGCAAGCTACTGTAAGTCACCAGTAACGTGTTGCTAGCTTTGCTACGATGCGAGTTCCGAGCAGTCTTCATTCACCTGGGATCCGGTGTCCGTGTTATAATATTGTTCGATTCTGCTGTGACCTTTAAACATGAAATTTGGTGGCACTGCTATAGCAATACCTATCTGTTCTTCTTTTAATCTTGTAAATTTTCCTCTTGAGTAAACAATTTTAGTATCATACAGAATTGTCATTTTCCCGTCATTTCATTAGATTCTGCAGGTAATTTTTCTTCTTTGGTATATTCTGTCATGGAGACAGCAATTTTAAATATTTCTGATAAAAACCGAGTCTGTGTATAACATAAAAAAATGGGGAAAAGCAAGGAATGGAGAAAAGAATAACTGATAGGTCCATGACGCTTGTATTTCTATGAGAAAGCGCTCAAGGAATTCTGTTTTACAAATGTTCGTGTAGAGTAGAAGCCGTCAGAGGAGGATTGCCATGACAGGTGACGTGAATTGTTCGTGTAGGAGGATAAAGAACACGGCTCTGTTTCATCCACTCGGGCACATACACCGCAGTCCCTTCCTGCTCTTCAATTTTCCGCTTGGCCCAATTCCCAACACGAGCTGGTTCTTGTCTTATTCACACGCAGTTCTGAACGGTGAAAGTTATCTGGTGGTGGTAATCGGTACTATTGTTTTCCCGATTACCACGAAATTAAATTTAAATTTAAATCCACGAATAAATTAAAATCAATGTAAATTCGTGAGCGCTTGCTGCCACGCAGTTCTGAATCTTTTCTTTTGCCGTCTGCTATCAAAAAGCCTACATATTAAAACATATAAATTCACAAATTTACCCGTTTCATTGTATGGATGAAAATTCTGATCTCTCACATCAACACTTTAAAGCCTAGTAGTACATATCTACCCCACGTACTTCTCGATATAAACGACGATAGTTTCCTTAAACAGATTTAACAAACTGATCCTCATCATGGTGAAGTGTGGTGTTTTCTTTGCGGTACGGACTGGCTTATTATATAAAAGCAGAGTGCCTGCAGTGATACTTCGAGAAGTCAATATGGCGACGTGGGCGACCATGGTAACCTATAGAATAGTAAAAGTTACCCTGATAATCGTGAGATGAAAGACGAACTTCTGACAGAAAGTGATGAGAATTTAAATTGCCTGTCAGTACGACTTCAAATTTATATCTTTTTAACAAACGTAAGAACACTGAGGTTATTTCTTTCTGCGGGCCTTGAAAGGAATTTACGTCAAGTAGGAACCAAGAACTGCGTCATTTCCCTTCTTAATTCTCTATTCAAATATTTTAATCCTTCTTTCCCTACGCAACAAACTGTTAACAAGTAACACCATCAAGCATTAATATTTATATCTGTCAAACACAACTTTACCCGTTACAATCTAAGGCACGTTTACTCTTCATCTTCCGTGTTCCCGCTATATTCCGGGGCATCTTCAACTAGTCTACGAGTATAGAAAGACAGTTTCTGTCCATCCGTTTGTATATTTATCTCAGAAAGAACCCAACTTACTTTAACTAAATTTAGTAGTGGGGGTGGGGAGTCTCTACATCAAGTTGTGTGGCAAATTTAATTTCATAGTTTCTTTCCACATACGAAAATTTAAAGGATTTTATGGATTTTCTCAGAAAGGGCTGATTGTAAGGAACTGTAAATAAAGTAAGAATAGATCTGGTTAAAATATTAAACTCTTATTTTAAATGGTTTTAAAGTTGTTACTATTTGATAAAATACAAAGAAAAATCATTTCTGGCTCTATAAAGTGTGACATTTTTCAATTAGTTCACTCCTTGAGAAGAACTGATTATTAAGAATTCACATATTCCGACATTAATTGGTCATTTTAAGGTGCTTCTTTTAAGTGCTGAAAATAATACATAGTTCAGCTACAGCCTTCTACCGGTAACTGCACCTCCATAGTGCATTCTACTAAATTGGGTAAGCTGCTTAAGACACAGTCCATTACGTGAAGATAGCAACAGAAAATGTGCATACAAATTAGCTGTCATATCTATTGAGTTTTGAACACTTATAGAGAACCGCCCGAAGATGACAAATTAAGATCGAAACATGTAGTGAATTTTTAATAAACTTTGAAACTATATTCAAGAACCGTTGTGTAGACGGATTGTCAACTGAACGTTCAACACACAACAGAACACATCATCCCTCGAAGCACAGATAATTCTCATCTATTTATCCCCCCTCCATTAGAGATCATAACAATTGCCAACAGTCACAAAATTACAATTAAGTTGGTAAACAGCATATCTACAGCCAGCATTTGGAGAGGTGTCAATGCCATCTGTGATCTTACGACACTGTAATTATATCAGCCAGTCTTTCCCATTCAGATAGCAACACGGAGACATTGTAGACACTGGCAAGAGGTACTAAGTAGGACGGTGCTTGGTAAATACGATTAACCCAACGTATCGTGACGAGAAAAGCGCTCGAGACAGCTGCCGCCTTAGGTAGGAGACTAGAATTCTCTTAAAACTTTTATACAAAGAAATGAGTTTGGAA
Source organism: Zootermopsis nevadensis (assembly GCF_977971745.1). Classification (NCBI taxonomy): domain Eukaryota; kingdom Metazoa; phylum Arthropoda; class Insecta; order Blattodea; family Termopsidae; genus Zootermopsis; species Zootermopsis nevadensis. Next base: position 13,563,999 of record NW_028259160.1, read on the forward strand.
GTGAGCCTTCAACTAAATTATGACAATACGTACGAATGTTATAACACGAGCAAACTGGAGACTTGGCTCATTCTGGCGATCCATTCCCATTTTCTAAAAAAAAAGTAACTATCAAGTTTATACAACATTAATTTTGGCTCCTCAATTTCCGTGTCCCTAGAAATAACTCACTGGACACAGACTATAATATAAATTATTTCTGTGAACACATAACTGACTCGTAAATTAACTTTCAGCTGTGTCATGGAATCAGAAAATATCACTACAGCGCAAAGCAAATACAATGCACAATTTCTGTCACAGAAGTCAATAAATAATCGTTTCTTTACGCCTCGGTTTCTCAATCAATCTTAAAACAGACACAATCAGATCATAACTCCATATTCAACTCCTATGGAGCCGTACATGCTGCCTTCTGGGTTGTTGCGCCGTGTAGTCTGGTAGAAATTTGCCGATGTTTCAGAGGTCTTTACTGCCTACATCATCAGGGCGATTAGCAGATAGTTTCACTCCCCCCCCTCCCACGACAACCACGCGATACGAGGATGTAGCAAATCTGGGCGTTAAGCAAAGATAAAAATCCTATTCTGCCACGAATCGAAACACAGACATCCATCGCGTAGACCAGATTCGAATGACACTGAATATTGCCTCGGGTCATAGTTCGCCAGTATCAGATGTTTACGTTCATCATTTATCATGTCCACTTGTTTGAATAGATCTGCCCTCAACAGCAACGCACTTCAAACACCTTCAGTAGCAGCCTCAAGAAATATTCCCGTTTTCATGAATAAAGTTACGGAAAGTCAGATAACGAAAAATTCGGAGAACAGGCAACATCGGATCGGGAAAACAACTTCTTCGTGTGTGCTCTAAACAAATAGACGTATAATAGCTTTATAACCTCCCCAACCACAAAACCATATGCCCCCATTAATGTGGCCGTTTACCGGGAGCACAAATACAGACTGGCAGGTTATTTTCCGCGCTACATATCACAACGTCTTCCCACCTTCCTCATTCAAATGCAATGTCTCTGGCAAGAATGGTCTGTCCACTCGCATATGAATGCAAAAATGGATCACAGTTTTTGCAGGGAACAATTTTGTAGTTACGTACTTGGTATAGCCATTGAACGGTGCTTTTTAACATCTTAATAGAACCGAACTTCGTTGCTGGGTAGTTCGTACGCCTTTCCTATCCCAATTTCTCAACTGAGAGTCTACTTGTGTTCCTTAGACCCTCTAGAGAAATTCCGGGGTAATATTTAAATTAGGCGACATCAGACACGAGCTATACTGAAGTTACAGTTAACCTAATCTGTTATCATTTCGATTCTTGCCGTCTACACTAATAATATCACTGTGAACTTTTTAAAACGAAGTAGAAATAATCGTTCTTAGCGTTCTAAACAAGTTCTCATGTAACAAATTTGTTCATAAACGCGAATAAATTGGTTTCATGACACAAAAGTAAAAATTAAATAAAATTTATCTAAAAATAGAAAGCGTTCAGTTGAAGTCCTACCTCTGGTAGGGCCTCAGTAGTGGATGATGAAACAGCCATTACACCTGCAATGAAAATAAACAGTTTATATGAGGAACAACTTTATATTAACCCTCTGGAGCCCGAATTTCATCTGTATAATTAAGTTCTTACTTCGGAGAAACGTATCTAATTGAGATTTCGGATTCGTGTGGAGGCTAATATGAATATGACTGTCTTCTGGGTTGTTGCGCCGAGTAGTCTGACATTTGTTTTACACAGATCAGCTGCTTAAAGTATAGGGAAGTAATCGCTGTTGTTAAGTCATATGAAAACCAACTACATTCTCTATATTATGCTCCAAAATAAAACGCACTTCAATTAGGTAAGCACTGTACTTAAAGAAACTAAAATTATCTGGATGTATTTAGGAATACATGCGACTACTTGGTGACCGATATTCTTGTAGACTTGTGTATTATTCAAAGCCCATTATACTCCCAAATTTCTTCAGCTTAATGTTATTGCCCATAAATTTATTATTCATGCATTTTCGATGGCGGATACTACCGAAATGTAGGCCGTACACAACTGTTACATTTTTAATAACAGTTTCCCGCAGACAGATCTCCATTCATCATCATCATCATCATCATGTAGTTCTTCCTATTTACACTACTTCAGATACCGTAAACCAGCTTGTTCAAACTTGTGACACGCGAGCCATATGTGACCAGAAACCACGTGTAACAAAGGAGCGAAATTATTTGTTACGTGCTACTGGAGTTACAAGCTCACTTGTTTTCTTTACTCCAACTAATTTGAAGAAAAAAATGTTATTATTATCTCGTCTGTTGTTTTATAAGCAAGTGTCATAAATGCTACTCAACTTAAAACCCTGGCTTAAAGGTCTTTAGATTTAAAAAGTGTTGGGTAGAAGGCATTGCAGGAGAAAATTTAAAATAACATGTAACTCTACAGTAAAATTTATATTTGAGCATACACTATGGTAATTTGTAATTTCTGAATAAGTAAAAGATAACGAAAATTCGCAATGGGTTTTAAAAATTTTTACCACGAGGTGTTTTCTGGCCCTGGAATGTAATGGGAAGATTATTCTTGGCCCGAGGGAAGAACATTTGGAAGACTCTGTCGTAACAAATCTGGTGTAAAGTAGATGCTACTACTGCAAATTTGTTTCGTGAGCTTCTAAGTTCAACCAGTTCACGCTTTCTCTGCACTCAGTTGTTGATAAAATCAGACCAGTTCTTCAGTGCAGTTACGAAGTATCCCTTGTCACCACCAGAGTAAATGCGAGTACATTCAATAAGCAGCCTCGGACTATCGACAAGGGGTGATCCTCCACTGTATGTTTTGGGAGGGTGGAAGGTAACAGTCCCTCATCGCAAAATTTTAGCTTGTACAGAAATCTTAACTCAGGGCCTTCAACTCTGTCACGCGCTTTGAAAGAACTAACAAAAAGCAAAACAGATAAGACTTGGAACTCGGAAACGCTGCAGTTGCATTAGGTTAATTATAATAACTTTCCAACAAACATGACATTTTACACCCAACTAGCATTAAATCCCAATCTTGTATCCTTTCGAAAGTGTATGTTTTCTCAGTTGTAGTGCCGTGTATCTGATATAAGTTTGCCGACGTCCCAGAGGTACTCTCTGCATCCATCAACAGGACGATAATTCACGTCGGTAAACGACTACCAGACTACAAGACACAACAACCTAGAAGACAGCCATCTTCATACTCGTCGCTGTGGAAACAAAAGTATTAGAGGGACAGACGCATGTGTATATAAATAGAATATTCGTAAGCCTACTTTTCCTTATAAAACAAGGACAATTAATTGACAGACGTCCTTATTACAGCAAACAATTTCCATAGAACCATCTTAGTATGCTTAATACAGTGGCAAGATATATTCACAAAAATTACAAGGCAACTGTATAAACAATGTTCAGTGGTTATATAATGAAACACAGTTGTTCTACAGAACACGGAAAAAGATGATTTATTCCTATGCATTAATGCGTTTCTTAATTTAATAAGAGTTCCATCTACTTTTCTATTATTAACAAATACAGAACCAAAAAAAATTTCATATACATCGCAATATAAACTGGTAATCACTTCTGCGGACTGAAGCAGACGTCGATACAACAAAAGTTGTGACCATTACAAATGACAAGAATCGTGTAATTTGACAAACACAAATTCCCCTAACGAGTTCGGAGTTTGAAGAAAAGCATTAACAACGCTCGCTGTTGGCGTGGTGTATTTTAGGGCCTCAAAAGATTGTGTATAAATAGACTAGCAAGTGCTAACTTTATCGTCGTGATTTTTCGAAATATTTAATAAGGTAGGAGATTAGAGCTCTTTGTATGGAGGAAGAGGCCAACGTAATGTCCATATATTTGAAGGTAAATATAAAGTCGTTGACAAGCGAACATCCATGTCCCGAGGGAAATTCAATCCTGCTATCCTAGATACTGTGGGTATTAATTTGCGCACTGAGACGTAACCAGTATCTATGTAATTACCTATGTGAAATTAATACCGTTGGCCCTAAACTTCATTGTCTGCAGCGAACCGTTCAGGAATACGAAACTACGATAGATGCGTCGGAACTACAATTTTGCCAGGATATTTTCATTTTGCACTCAGTAAAGCGTAACGAAGCCAAGACAAAAATATTTTAACAGCATTTGTGCACGAGCATATGTGACACTTTACACTTACAACATTTTACTAAATAAAATATTTCTCTCAGTTCTGGTAATCTTATTTTAAATTTGTAGTAAGAACAAAAGTTGCATATTTTTCATACAACACTCCAAAATACTATCTTCAATGACCCTAGTGTTGTTCTCGTCAGACTGACTGTAGTAAGCACAGTACTGAGAATGTTTAATTAAGGTATTTTAAGCTTTTCACAGAAATTAACTCTCGTGATAGAATACATTCGGAACGAGGTATTTAATCCATGCACCAGTTGTAATGATTATAATCTTTAAATTTAATCGCTGTACTGTAAACTGGTTAATCCTTTAAAGCGAAAAATACTTCTAGACAATTTAATAAATTTGTTGCTGCAAAGTAAAGTAGTTCTTGCCTAAAGGGAAAACTTGTCTCTATTACAAGTTTCAATTGGTTTTATGTCGTTTGGAGAACCATAGGAAACATATGAATACACTCGGCCAAAACACAGAATTGTTGAGTGTTAAAGCAGGTGGTATATATAGTAACCACTGTAGGTTGAAGGGTAATATAATGTCGGTTCACTGCCATGTAACTCGTGTATAAGAGATGACCTGAACTCCAGAATGGTCTGTTACTCAGTATCTCTCTCTCCAAGCGTATGTTTGAGTGATTTCCGGTCCTTTGACTTCAATGCAAATCGACTCATTCAGATGCTAATGATGGCTTATCTCGAATCTGCTACTAGCAGCAGCGAACATTCTGACATTTCGAACAAGAGCGTGAATTCCGTCTTACATTTTTACATTTCCATTGACATACTAACCTAACCTAAGAACTGATTCTTACTTTAAACACTAAAGAAAGACTCTTTAAATCATTCTTAGAACAAAATTTGTTACATTAGATAAATGCAAAAGCGAAATAACATTAACACTGTAGATGATGATGATGATGATGATGATGATGATAATGGCGATATTAACTGCATGGGTTGTGACAGGTTCTTCTATTTAACGACGCTCTTTTAATTGCAATGAATATACGTAATTTAATGTGATGGGTGGGATAATGATTGCTCGCCGTAATCTGGAATAGAAATTAAAAGATCTAATAGTAATCTATTTAAATAAACCACCCCATAATTCAGCTGGAGAGAATAAGGAATAAGAAAAACTAGGAGGAAGGTCATAGATCGTGACCCTGCCGATAACTTCAAAAAAGGCAGCTACAACCAGAATTAAAGTGAAAAAACTTAAGCTTCACCAACCCCTTGATTCACAAAGATGCAAAACTTATTAACGAGATGAGAATGTAATAAGTTACCTACAACAATTTGCAAAGCAGAATGAGAAACAAACGTTACTGGTCTAAATAACATCAAGTACCTATAAAAGATACTCGAAAGGTTTGTAACAGTAAGTGATTCATTATATGCACTAATATTAGGCACGTGCTACACCAACTGTCGACATTAATACTAAAAATAAAGCAACAAAACTTCTACAGGTGTAAGTACAGAAACAATTAAAGCCTGCTGACGAGAGTAAAGCCAAACTCCCAAAAGGTCGTGTAGCCCACATGAAAGACACCTGCAACAAGTCCAACATATTGTTTGCACAACGTGTTTCCAGAACTTACTGTTTTCCAAATTTCGCCAAGAACCGTATTTACATTATCTGGCGCATCCCTTGTTCTCAAACATGTAGTTCACATTAATATGACTAATAATCGACACTGTTTCCGAAGGTGTTCTTAGACATCGAGATTAGTAATTCCTGGAAAAATAAAGTTACTACACTCCATAACCAAGTAAAGAACGCCTTTTGGTGCATATTCGTATTTATTTGTAAATTATCACTTCGCAGAGGCTATGCATATTTTAGTTTCAAGACGTGAGTGAAGTCAAGACTTTATTAAGATGAGTTTATTCTATTAAGAATTACGTAGAAACAACAATATTTGTTATGCCCGGAAGCAAGAACAATATTTACTATCCCTTCACTAACACGCACACAGAAACACGCGGTTAGAGAGACTGAAGCGAAATGACCAGTGCGGGGAGTGTTGTCATTCATTGTCGCTCAGAGTATGAAGCCAGTCTGAATCAACGGAAATGATTTTAATTTATTCGTCCTTGCTTGAAGTACAGCCGTGCTTTTCCTGGGATGTGTTTATAAGTTTTAATTTATCTAGAGCCTCAAGTGAAGAATTAACCCCTTAAGACCACCTGATTTAACAGTCCTTTACTCTCCACTTTTAACTCCTATAAGGTGTATTATTATTATTATTATTATTATTATTATTATTATTATTATTATTATATGTATGTACATCTTATTTTGTGGTTTTAATTTTATAAGTTTTTTCTGTTTTTTATTGTTTAATGTTTTATTTAGTATTATTAATTGAATTATATTACTTAGGTATCGTATTTTGCCCATTCGCTTGTGAAACATTATTCAATAAATGAATTGAATTATCATTATTATTATTAATATGGTACATTTATATATTTAGTTTCATTTGTTTGTTTGTTCTTGTATTTGTAATGTTTTACTTTCATTATTATTTAATTTAATTATTTATTATATCTTATCCTGTACTCTGGTTTAGTGCTTGGCTGTTTTTGGCCTTATTTGGCTGTTGCCAAGCACTTAAATAAATGAATTGAATTGAATTATCATCATCACAACGTCCTGTCCAGGAGCCAGAGTCAAACCTTCTCCTCGAGGCGCATTAAAATGTAGCATTTGAAATTATATTTTAAATCAATAAAATTCTGCGATCATATATCCAACAATTTAGGCTGTATGGTATTATCATCACTGTTATCATCATTACTGTAAGAGTACCAGTATTTGTGTTAATGTCGGACTCGATTGCTCTAGCGTAAGTTTCAAGAGCCTTTCCTCGCGAGCTTTTCGACTCTTTGAATGAAGAAACTGTCGAACCCAAAACCTTTCTTAACACTGCCCCAGCACCTCAACCACAGAACCAAAACCAGCTTAACACACTAATTCTCCGAATTCCTGAATTTGATCTCAACAGTTTTTAGTAGACTAAACATACTAAATATGTCAGTATGATGACAACCAGTCACCTGAACCCAGTCAAATATCGAAATATTGTGTATACCAAAAGAATCTCGGACAACGAACAAAGTTCCAACATAATATGCTAGTATAATCAATCAACTGCAGGCATAAACCTTTACAGAGTTACAGTGCAACTACATATATACTTGGCGAAGTTTCGAGTAAATCTATTTTTCTTTTTCCATACAACCTGAAAGGGCAAACGATGCGAAATTTCATTTACTCTGACAGGAAGCCTAGTTGTTTATTATTTCCCATAGAATGAACCCCATCGTGCAGTGTACAGTCGTTTCTTTGTGGAAAGAAAAGAACACATCTGTATTCGTCTGGTGAATCTCCGCGTATAGACGCCAATTGTTTAATTAATGTGCCGTTGTTAAACCTAATTTTACAGGAAGTTCCAATTGTATCAGAAACGTGTGTTAATCCGTTTTAACAGCGCTAAATAAAATGGACTTGGGTACTCTTAAACGAGATAAAGGATTGATCATGGACAGAAAGTAGATGAGGATGTTGCTGGGATGTACAGGTCTGAGGAAAACAACTTCAAATTAGTCACTGTACTTGACTCCTACCAATATTTAGAAATAATAAGAGTCAGAAAATTAATGATACAAAATTTAAGACTGTCTGCCTGAATTTGTGGGATGGATTACAAAAGGAAAATGATTTCCAACGGGAAAGTTGACAAAAATCAAAATCAAAATTAACATGCCCACCTGATCCATCAGCAGAGCATCATCATGGCATCTAAGCACATAAGACATAACGAGATTATCGTTTACTTGCATGAATAAGTAACACGCCTATTCACTACAGCAAAAGGTAAACTTCGAAAATTATTTTGTTCTCATAAGGCAAAACAGGTTTATGCCAACACGTTCTGAGAAGTTCATACCACTCGAAATCAGTCCTGGACCGTAACACATCAGCCGGTATATTCAGTCATAATAACATGGTAGCAATGCGAAATTCTGAGGTGAAAACCACTCATTTTTCCTACGAAACCAACAATTAATTTGATGATAAAACATAAATATCAAACTTATATGAAGGTCATATGCATACAAAATCATTATTTTTGAAGTATCCCACTGCATATTTACGTCAGCCATGATAACCCGGCTAACAATTTGTAAATCGAAAAATGAAAAGTCTGCTCACTTTCGTGGTTCAGTGGTACTCCATGTACTGGAGCACAACAAAACCGCTCAAATAAAATACATCAAACCACCTCCAGCCAGCCGTCGTTAGCCGGCTAATTGAGGCTAAATATGTAATATGTTGCCCTCTAATGACTGAGTTGCTACACATTTTTACAGACTACAGACTCTTATACTTACAATTTACAATTATGTTATTTTACGTGATATAAAGGTAACACATATATTCTCTAAAATATTTCTTTTAATTATATAAGTTATTGGCAATTTTAGCTACGTATCCATCTTTGCGTTATTAATTTAGTGTTTTTTCTACGATAATCAAATGTGCTGTAACGGAAACATGCAAGACAGTAAAAGATATTCTTCACTCAATTTATACTCAAAGCAAGTATTCAACAGACGAATGGAAATAAATTGCCGAACGTTTTGAACGGATGCGGAAATTACCTCACTGCGTATTCCATAATTACATATTCTAAACCCGTCAGATAATAAATTCGTTTTTTTAAAAAAAAATAGTCTCGCAAAATTTGAATGCAGTCGACTGATTCATCGCCTAAAAGAATCAAAGGAATGTAACAACATGGAAATTTATACAGGGGACGAGATTTAGGAAGTTTCTGTTCACTTAAAGAAAATTCTGCCAAATTCTGATTCGTAATGTCAATATGACGATCACATATATAAGTCTGTGTCATTACGCTGTCTAATAATGGCCAATCAGAGTGGTACAAGTATTATTCTCTTAGACAATTATAAAAGATGCGTTTGTTCAATTCACGTGCCTAACCGGTGTGCGTTTTCCCATAAACGGCAATCCAATTAAACGTGTCTAAGGTTGTCGTGTCACGGCTAAATAGTGTGAATTTGGCCTTAGATGGTGCGTAATTAACGCGTACTGATTGTAAGAACAGTTTACCTCTCAATAATACACACTAGGTGGTTTTAAAATTTATTTTAACCTATTTTAAATAACACATAAATAATTAATTATCTCAAAAGATAATATATTCGGCATGATTAGATTTACCAACAATTTTATTTCCGATCAGGCAGAGTAACAAATCTAATACTGATTAGATTTATCAAATATAGAGTTTTATCTGTAACAATTCAAGGTGCGAAACCTAAAATCTCAAAACTGAAGACTTCTTCAACTCTCGTTAAACTCACTGCCTTGGAGACAGCATCATAAAGCATTAAGCAAACCGAAACGCGATCTCGAAAAAGTACATAACGAATCATAGAACAAATTTATTCAATGTACTTTATAATTCACTCGATAATTCTTTTAATAAACAGCAGGTAACGTAAATGTTTGTCATAATTATTGCTCATGAAATTGCAGTCAAAGTTAATAAAAATCATTCCCAACTCTAAAAAAATATTACAACTTGCGATATTTTCAAGCATTGCAGAGTTTCCTATGCCTTATATTATTTGACAGTAATTAGTATTAATTAGCTGACTTATTAAATTTTAGTGATGTAAATAGGTGAAAATTTTACTGAAAACCAGTGGACCAATTAAGGCCCTTCATAGCTTTCTGCCAGTTGGTAACGCTGCACCTCAGCAACGGCTATAATTACTTCAACACTCAAGAGCCAACCCCGTCTCAGTGTTAACTAATTCGTTTTCACACGTCTCGTTACCAAAATTTTGTTAGCCCGGCGGGAAATCACAGCAGGCTTGTATAAATCCCAAATTGTGTTATGTGTACTCTAATGATGCGGTGGTACGCTACCGTTAGCTTCTAGATATCCAGAATTATGTTACATACTCGATACAAAGGGACTTTATAACGTAATCATGGTGTCACCATAGAACATTTCATGATAGATCGTGTAAAGGCATGAACTGTATTCAGAATTTCGCATTAAAATTCAGATACGTTTTCAAACGTGTTAAAAACTCCAGCCGTCGGTGTGGTTAATTTGTTAAAATTACTAATAATAAGGCTCTACGGAAGATAAAAGTTTCATAACCTCTAGAAATGACGAACCATTTATGAGTTACGTGTGTTATTGCAGGTCCTATAAAAACAGTCCAAAGAATAATTTCTTTTCAATTCCAAAATTCCATTACCGCACAAAACCTTGTTTGCAGACGTATCTTTAATGTAGGTGTGAAACGTGGTAATTTAACCTAAGAGAAATATATCACTAAAGTATAAATGATCGAAAACAAATGTTTCAGCAAACATACGGAAATTACACTACCAGAAACTTGGTAATTTGTGCATTTTTACATTGTCATTTAACACTGCCAAGGTAATGACATCCAGAAATCCACAATGAACTGGACAGCTCAGGAATGCGTACAGAACCTCGGTGGGAACATCTCTTTAAACGGCCACTTGTTATTCAAAGTTATTTAGAATTTATTAAAATGAACTGAAATCTTTAACAGGCCTCTGACAAGGCCTACAAAATATTCTCCAGAATTCACACTGGTAATGCTACCCTAGAACATTACGTTCATATAAATGTATCGTGTAATTTTATTTCATTCACTCATAATTATTGAAAATCTGACAAATTAGTTGCGCACATTTATAATAACATGTAAAAAGGCTACTCCAGCCACTGCTTTCATCACCATGACCAGGTACCGCAAAATATAATAAAAAAGACACACCGGAACATGATATATAATTCTAAGGCAACATGACACATGAAAAGTAACTGACGAAAATACGGATAACAAGAAATATGATCGACACGGACAAAAATATGAATATATGTCCGTTTCACTGGTGCAACGGCTCAAGTCGTCAGCTTGACAATCAGCAACATTCAACCAATCAACTTAACAAACGTCACAGATGGGCGGTTCGCAAACCTACTTTGTGTTCGGTAGGTCTAAGTGGCCACAGATCGATGTAAGAAACACAGTCGGAATAAGGTTATTGTATAAAACCGCGAAGAATTACTAAATGCATACCGGTACGTTCAGTTTGCAATAAATCCCAGCAAACGTTCTTTTCACCAATCACATGTAGAGTATTTCCTATTTATTATTGTTGTTTATTTAACAACAATTTCAATTTCCAAAAATCGGCTTATACCCTCGAATGAACAATGAATTGGAAAGGATATGGAAATAAGAGATGGTGACCTCCTTCCACTCGTCATACACGTGATACAACAAAGTGAATTATTTTGAACCCAAATAACCGGAAATTAAGGCTGTGATAGGTTGGGTTGGACGGGAAGAGATTGCGCGTAACAGTTATAACAAGTAGGTGTAGTTCGTTCATTTCTGACAAAGGCGCAGATTGACAATCTTACAAATTTTCCGTGTTCTAAGTTTATTCTTAAACTGCTATTTATCGGAAATTGGCTCCATCTCCATCTTCAAGCGCAAGGGTGAACTTTATCTGAGGGGGTCCATCAACAGATCAAGTCTCATTATCAAATTCAATACACGATGTTCCGTTCAAAACGCAACCCGAATTACTTGGCCACACACAAACACTTCCATGCACAAAACGACAAAACCAATGGCTTTAACGGTCGTAATTTCAGCTGTTTCGCCGCTCGATGAGACCTTGGCACAGTCAAACACCTCCCATGTCCCGAAATTTTGTCTTCATCGGTACCTACCACCTTGTCAGGATATACAGTTAAATGCTTCACGAGCAGCAAACTAAGTTATAAATAATTAAGTAATATTAAACAATAAACACGTTCTGCTCACAAATACACTATGTGGGCGGCGGCCTATTAAGCAGTGTGACCTTGACTCTGTTGTCACCGGGAGATCTATTACAAGGGGGCGGACGTTCTCCAGATTTTAATTTTGTTCCGTGGTAATTACTATTGTGCTGCGTCTTAAATGGCGCATCCTGTATAACAAATGCTCCGGAACATTTCACTACTGCCGGTTAATCTATGAGTGTGTACTGTTCACCACAGTTGATACGATACACTAAAAGCAGACACCAAGACAATTACGTGTGTCGTTATTAAATGTCAAGAGTCATCTTTCTGTACGCTCTCTCCTTATAGATGTCCATTAAGCTTCAATTTGAAAATGTTTCTTTCCTTATTCTCTTTAATTCTTAATTCACTGCCATATTCAAGACATCACCTGTGTTTCAAACAATCATAAGTGCGTACATGCATACGCACAGGTGCACGCACATAATCAGTTGTTCCTAATATGAAGCTGGTAGGTCTAAATGTGGCCTACACGTTTACATTCGACTCACGAACAACATACATTTAAATGCATTTGTAATGACATAAAACAATGAGAAACTAAATCGGCTATTTCTTATGACATTTTGTTCTTCTGTAGGTTTTTCTATTCAAGAATAAAGGCCTATTACCGCTTAGCAGGAAACGCCCTATCTCGTAAAATTCGCATAGTTCACTGTAAGTTCCCCCTAGTTCAAAGCAATGTCATACATGTTTCACCAGATCTATATATTAATGCTGTAGTTTATTTCAACAACAGCTTTCTTACTTGTTGCAAAAAAAGCGTGTTTTGCGCAGCTCATTATGTCAGAGTTCGGCTATGACGCACACTTCACATGTTCGAGGGTAACAAATTAAATAAACAAACTTTAAATGTTGAGGCCGTGAAGAATGTCACTGTAATTTCTAAATGCCATTTTACTTTGATGCATGGTCAAATATATGTACCGAAAGTATTATTAAAAATGTACCTCGACAATATTCTACCACTACAGATTATCAAATTGCATGGATGCGTCGATATACATCAACCCTTTTAAATCGAATATCGTTTATGGTTTTGTTTTAGTGACAAAGCTTTTTATATTCATTTCACTCCTACTGAAACTGCGAGAGACTATAATGAGTCTAAGTGGAATTCCCTTGTGTACTGTCACAGTAATTGGGGGTTGTCTAAGTACACACGCACTTTGACGTAGCAAACCCTTCAACGTAAATTATTTCAATGTGATTATAAAAATGTATATTACGCGATCAAACCCACTGCACTGCCAATGAAGGGGTTCGCATTTCCTCCACACGGTTAAATACATCATTATTACATATAACTTGTGAGTAGCACGAAAGGTTTATCCTATAGTAGGCCTATGGACATCTATTTCAAAATCTGAGCGGACGTAAATAAATGTCGTTCATGGCAATCCAAATCGTGTGTGTTCTCTTATTTTTGTATTTCATACTGGAAAAGTTTTGTGCCAAAACATTACAACACCGCATTGCCAATTTATTACAACTCAATATTCTGTATCATGATCCACTAGAATATACGACATATAATGTATGGTTATTTTAAGAAAACACACACCAAGTTCACATGCGAGAGGATCTGGCTTTACGTGACGTGATACGATCAACAATTACACCCGAATAAATGCGTCATTTGATCGCGCATATACTGGTCGCACCCTACCTGAAGAGCACGCGAGGAGACCGCGGGTGGAGTCGCGACCAACTGTGGCGTGCAGACTGTTCCGTGGCACACACACACGATGACTGAAACACTCAGCGCAGTAGCTACTCCACGGCCTGCCCGCCAACCTGGGCGCATGGTTACAGCACGTCACGCTGTGGGGTGAAGCCCCTCAAAAAATTGTAATATTCTAAAGCCGGCTACACACGTGCAGGTATACCTGTACGTGTGTAGCCGGCTTAATACAAAAAGTCGTGTTATTATTCCTCTACATTTCTGTTCCCTGACAAAACAAAACAAAGGAAACTGTGTCACTACTGACCGAATGTCCGGCAGGAGAACGGATTTATCTGTTACCCATCGAGTCCAGACCGAATGCGGGGGGTCCCAGCGATTATCCTATTCAAATGGGGATCTTACTAGATCCAGCAGAAACATAACGGAAAGTAAAATAGACCGAAGTAATTAAAGTTAATTAAAGAAGTATAGAATTTCGTATGTCCAAAAAATTAACTTTGCTATTAGCGTTCATCAGTAAACAGTATAATTACATTAAAACATCATGGATGTTTCAGATGGTAAATGGTCACTGCATTTTAAAGACATAACCCAGTTTTGTTCAAAGCAAACTACGCTTAATATTAGATTACTAGGGACACCTCTACACGAAACAGTCTCAATACATCCTTAGTAATAGCATATAAAGTAAAGCTTGTCCCACTATACGCCATGTAGGCGCTTGGGGTGAGTGGAGGTATAGCTCCTCTCTTCCTTGACCTCGGCACTAGATGGGGGTGAGTGGTCAGCATCACGCCCCGGCCGGCTTTACCCCCGGGAAAGGACCCCGGTACCCATTGTAGAGGAGGCTGGGTGGGCCCCAGAGCCGGTCTGGACGCAGAGGCTAGAGGAAAAATCCTCTGCCCCCGTCGGGGATCGAACCCCGGTCTTCCAGCCCATAGCTAGTCACTATACTGACTGAGCTATCCCGGCTCATACAGCGTCGTTGGATATGGTGCCCTAAAATTACTCCCAGTTCTTTTTGTATTTTACAAGAACTAACTACGCCATACGCCTATTTAAAAATGTGAAGGTAAAACTGTGACATGTAAACAGATGGTCGTTGTTATAGGCCGGAGTGACAAACACGTGTTAGTCTAACTGAAAACCTTTTGTGTGTATGCCTCTAAACAGCAGTCGTTCATTCAACATGATGAATGAGTGAGGGGGCCATGAAACGTTATACGAAATTTCGGTCGAGTTTCTGGCTATGCTGAGGTTCCTAGTGTATTTCTTTAATCAATCCTTTCGAATACCGGAATAATGCCTCGAAATAGGTCATAAATTGACTCTTCCACACCCTTACCTGCAATTTTTATGATCATGAAGATGGGTGTCTTATGGAATGTCGAGCCATGTAGTACGGCAGAAGTTTATCGATTATTCAGAGGGGCTCGATACTTCCATCATCAGAGCGATGATGATAGAAGTTTTATGATGGCGGCAGCAGCTCTGAAACGTCGATAAACGTCTACCGGTATAGAATCCCAAAAGTCATTTTCATACATGCCTCCATGGGAAAATTAAATTTCACCTTTTATGATCTTCCCACATCATTCAATGCCATATAAGCTGTTCAGTTAACAGTTGCTAGAACAACCGGGAATCGACAAAGAACCACTTCACCTTAAGGCCTACCCTCATTGCACATACGATTTTATCTAAAATAGTCGGAGAATTAGATGGATAGAAGTAATCCCGGACGCAAGATATTTGTATGTTTTGAAACGTTCCTGTTTACATATTTTATTCATATTGTGGAATGTTTGATGTAATTTCTTTGGATAATTACATAATCACATGATTTTCCACAATTTAAATTTTCATTTTAATAAACCATTAACAATAGTCACTTATGCCTACTTATACATAGTTCAAAGACTGTACTCACCATACTCTTGAAATATGAGCACTACAAAGTCTTGACAAGAATTCCAAAGACCCTGGAGAAACACACTGCACATCACAAATTCACTTCTGGACAACAGAGGCCTAGCAAAAATGTAAATTTCGAAGTTTGTGTCTTGAAATATGCAAATTTTAGTAATGTCTTCCTTATTTATGCCTTCAATAATTTTAAGTTAAATTAATAATTAAGAAAGCCACGGAACTGACCACTCCACATATAAAACTGTTTAAGATATAAATTAATTTAAACTAATTCATTTGTAATGTCATTACACTGAGAATGTTTCTGGTCAGATATTTCTTAAAATGGGCCTCGACCTACTGTCAATCAATGTTGTTTCCGTTTGCTTTAGAATCTATTAGGATTATTTCACTAGCATCACATTATCCGTCACTGTGACTGTTTTTTTTTCATCTTCGATTAGTTCACTAACGATTAAATAAATCGCTTATCTGAGTACGATTCGCTTCTTCACTAACTTTGTCATGCCGCCACTCTAGCGAACACAGGCGTCAACATCGAGACGAAACAGAACACGAAAACGATTGTTACAATTTTGACTTAGAATTTAATCGACTGCCATGTGCTGGCATCTGTTGACCGAAAGTATGGACACGAGTACGGGATCTTATACCTGCCACGTCAGATCAATCGGCTCAGTAGCAAAAAAGTATTCGTGCTATGTAACAACAATTATTTTGGATAGTCTTAACACCTCATCGAGTTCACTTTTATCTTCATTAGTGTGTCGGCTGTCCCCATTCAACCGCAATTGTCAGCTTTACAGATAGAAACTAACCAATATTTGTGAAACTCAATATGAACCAGGTATGCCAATACCGTTACTAACGCAGGTTTAAAATCCGTGTAAAACGTAATCCTACTGCACACGAACTCCCTTCAGCACAAAAGAAACCAAGGTAATACTTAATTCTTGCAGCTGCATCCCACAGCTGAAGCACTATTTGAAATCGGTACGACCGAAATTACAGTAGTTACGACGCCCGCCACTCGTCACAAACACTTCCTGTTACCCGAAACTTTATTACCGATCGGTATATAGTCTTATTCGGCACTTCCTCGTCAAAACACACACAGTTAAATGCTTCACGAACATCAGCAAACTATGTTGTAACAAAACAATGTTCTATAATAAACAAACGTTCCGATCGTGAATACACTATGTTCGCACCTACACAGCTTTTGCGCAACTGGCGTAAGCAGAGACCTAGCAATCCTGGTGAATACGAATCAGGGGGGAAGGTGGGAAAATCTGTTACATGGGAGAGCAGGTGTTTCTGATTTAATTTTTGCACCGCAGTACACGATTGTTTTGGAGTTGAGCTTTAAATGGCACATACTGTATAAAATTAAATACTGACGCCATATAGTATGACACACTAATAATAAAGAATTGAATTAAATTATTAGCCAACTAATTCAGAATTACACTCACAGCAATTGCCTAACTGGCTGGAGAATAAAATCTTTACAGAAATCAACTTCATTTCTACACTTCGAGGTTTTTGTTTTTTGTAAGATTTCGTAGAATACTTTATTTTTAACTTTTTAAGGTGTTAGCTGGGCTAACACAGCTAGCAACACGGTTAACATGAACACTGTTCTGTACACAATATTGAGGTTTGAATATTTAACTTCAAGCAAAATCCAAGGGCTTCACCTTTACCACTAGAGCCCGGCTGTATGTGACTATACCGAGAGCATTTGTGTGTGTGTATAGATTTATCCAGCACAGGCACTTCTACATTTTTTATGAACAATATATAATACTAGTAATATATTAAGAGAACACAACAATTAGGAATAAGAAAGTTGATATTTCACTTCTACCACATGTAACATAACAAACTTAACAAACACATAATATATGTATATAAATAAGTACCTGTAACATTACTTAAAAATGGTCATCATTTAGCTAAAGCCTTACTCCTTAGCTGAAATGTAAACTGCTAACCATGATTACTATTAGGAAGATCAGAAATATTCACAAACCTGAAGGTTCATCACCGAATCAACCAAAGCCCTCCACTGGTTCCTGTCCTGGGCCAACAAAATTCAGTCTCCTTCAACTCCTATCTCCCACAGCTCGCGCCTGACATTATCCTCCCATCTACGTCTAGGTCTCCCCAGCGGTCTCTTCCCCTCAGGGTTCCCAACCAATATCCGGTGCACACTTCTTGTCCCATCCATGTGCGCTACAAGCCCTGCCCATCTCATTCTTCTCGACTTACACCCTGACAATATTTGGGGAGGAGTATAAATTTTTAAGTTTGTCATTATGTAGTTTTCTCCAGACCCCATCGTCTTCTCTCCTAGGCCCAAATATCCTCCTCAACACCCTATTCTCAAACACCTGCAATTTATGTTCCTCCCTCAGAGTGAGAGACCATGTTTTGCACCCATACAAGACAACAGGCAAAATTATTGTTTTGTATACTTTAATTTTCAGGTTCTTAGAATTCAGATGGGAAGACAAAATATTTTGAACTGAGAAGTAGCAAGCACCAGGCAATCACATCCAGCTACAGGACACTATTATTCTGACCAAAAAAAAAAAGATCCATGGACCAGATCATCAGTAAGTCAGTGTGGACACATTCTTCAGAAACACTGTAAACCACCTACAAGACTGCATGGTGCCAGAACCAACGCATCTCCACAGCCACAAGAACTCTGAATCTCACATATAAATTCCTCCTCACTTTTCAGTTATTATTATGTCCACTGTCAATATTTTTAATGGCCTGATGTGATAAACCCAAATGTTCTCCCACAACCACCCCCTGCTCTGAATCTCAAAATAGATGCCAATATATCATTAAATCTCTAAGAAAAGGGAGATATTATTCTGTCTTTAGATAGGAAAGAAACAGCAGGAACCATATTCAAATAATATTCTCAACTATCAAGGCCATAACATGTTAGCAATACGAGGCGTCAAGAGGCCCATCACAATTGTTGTGATGAGGTTGACACTGTTGTTATCCAGAATCTGTACCCCACTGATGTAGCGAATGCCCTTCCCAGCATGCTCCACCACACAGCCAGTCCGTTCATCTAAACCTGAAACAAAACAACTGTGTTTCCAGACAAGTACAGTACTTGCTTCATGGGTACTCTGTCCTCATAAACATATACTTTTACCTTCAGGACAGACACCAGGATGGTAAAACCCTAACCGCAGTCACAGTAGCAACAATAATCCTCACCTCTTTTCTTCTTTCTTAACGATACTTTCCTTCTATCATTAACCTTTATTTATGGTACTATACATATATTCAAACAGTTTCATACACTATAAAATATCACTTAGGAAAAATTTACAATGCCACTGTTTCAAATCTTTAACTGTGTTAAGTGATAATAAAAAAAGTAGTAAGTAATGTACACAAGTTTCCTTATGTAATTCAAATCATTATTTTTACTTATTCTTCTTAAAAAAAATCCACCCTCACTTACAGGACAAACAAAATAGTAAGTTAAGAGGTAATAATTCACAGTTGGGCAGCCGGCCGCTGCACTACATTTCGGAGCAACGACGCCAACTCGCCATATATTAAAGTTCTTCCTTCAGCCTCTTTTCTGAGTGTGTGTATGTGTCTGAAGCATAAATACACTCCATTAAAATTCATATGTAAAATCTGTATAGATACAGAACACTTGCCTGAATACTGGAGTGTTGCTCCAAGGACTGAATCCACTAGGCTTCCAACAAGACCAGCAAATGATCCTGCAAACACTAGTGGCCACTGTGGAGGACTGGCTGCCAGAACAGTTGAATCAACAAAGTACAGAACAGACAAATAGTACGACAGACCGACAACAGTTCCACCCAATAAACTGAAGAAGAGACCAGCAATGGTTACACCTCCATTAGTACCTGGAACAGCAAGAAACAGAGGTGGATGATAAACTTAGTTTTTCACAATAGTTTTTTTAACAATTAATGCCACAACATGATGCACATTTGTGTTGTGAACAAAGGAAAAAGAAATCATATATGGAGGGAAGCTGCAAACATAATGAACACACAGTAGCAGACAAATGACATTAGGTGATTCTCAAGCTTGGTGGTTGGGCAAATGGTTAACATCTCACGACAACAACAAAAACACACAGGGACCCAGACTTGTGAGGGGGTTTGATGTAAAATTATACATGTGGCATTAAAACCATTTCCAAAGTGCTAAGAAAACTTTACAGAATCACATGTGCTTACCTCTAGGGACCCTCTGCCTGCTTGTTATAAGGAATGGTTCCGCTCGACCAATGACAGTCCCCAATTCTGAAGCCCAGGTGTCACCATTACTGCATGCTAATGCACCTAGAATCATAAAAACTTACTTGGCTTCAAATGAATAAAAAGACCTGCTCAATCTTTAACCAGTGGTCTATGTACCCATAATTTTCTTCAAAATGAACAAAATATCCAACTTAAGTCTCCACATAAAGTTCACAAAATTCTCACAGATGCAAACTGACATTCACAAAACATTTTGCATTACAAATACATTCTCTAAGAAATACTCAGCATGTTAATTTCTATTTTAAAATTTTAATTTTACAAATTTCAGCATCATTCACAGCACAAAGCAACTACGTAGAACACAGCATTACATTATGGTGCAAATCCGAAAGAATTTGCATTGCTGCTGACATCAAATATGAGAAAACATATCAGACCAATAAGTTGCAGCTTCAAAAAACAAATTCAGAAAAAGGTGAAATTAAATCATTCAAACATAAGAAATTTCCAAATTAAATTGAACAACATTACTAAGAGCATTATCAGACATTTTGCATTGGCACAAAAACTCTCATATTTATAACATTATATTTAATTCTCAAACGATAAATATAATTTATTCTATTATATATACATCAACTGACAAATGTTTCAGATAAGTTACACATCTTAATGAGATAAATATTTTGCCAATGTGCCACATTCATATACTCTGAGACATAAGATGGAATAGGTTTTGGCATAGCTAATGTCATCTTCTGTGTGGTTTCTGTTACTTTTAATGTTATCAGTTCTGTATTATAATTATTTTCACAGTGTAAGACTTGAGGTTCTCACAGCGGTGAGTATGAAGATTTCCGTCTTCTGGGTTGTTGCACTGTGTAGTCTGGTTGATGTTAACCAACGTTTCACAGGTCATACTGCCTCCGTCATCAGGGCGATGATGACGGAGGCAGTATGACCTCTGAAACGTTGGTTAACATCGACCAGACTACACAGTGCAATAACCCAGAAGACGGAAATCTTATTTTCACAGTACTTGATATAGACTGGTTAAGGACATTCATAACACATAAAATTTCTTAGTAGTACTTGTGTAATATGTACAAATCTATATTACCACCATTCACAGAATTGTCCTATAAGAAAATTTCAAAACATCAATTCCAGCACTTGTGCCATGTTATGAAAGCATCAATTATATCGAAACTTACCCAAAACTCCAAGACCCAACCAGGAAGCCCGGTAATCTTTGATGAAGTTTATTGGTCGCTCCCCACAGCCTGAATCTAGCATGTACAAGAAAGCTAACTGTGTCGCCATGCCACCATTACTCAGCACCTGAACCCATGACCTCTGCCCACCTATTCAGATTAAAAATAAAAAAATCATACAATTATAAATATTGTAAATAAATTTCAAACAAATGACAAAACATCACATGTAAAGAAATTCACATAAAAAGCATCTAGCTAGTGTTAATTAGTCCTAAATATCTAAAACCTCCAAATGAACATTCTAGAATTTTACTTGTAGAAAAGAATGTGACTTAAAAATGGCAGCATTTACTTTGCAAATTAACCAATATTAAAAAAAAAATTGATTCAGCACAGCTTCATTTACAAATGCTACATTTTTTTTTTTTTTTTTGGGGGGGGGGTTGTTACCATCTTTTATGTGAACATAATCATAGAATTTTCAAATTCAACTAGCAACTAAGTAATGAATGTGTTAATAACAAATATCTGTCAATTTATATTCAGTAAACTGAAATTTATAACAAATTAATTATTATGTTCAACATTGTTAACATTTTATTCTGCTGTTCCACTAACACAGGTGGGTACAGTCAGGCTTAAATGTCTCAAAATGAAAATAAATTACATAAAATAAGATTAATTCACAAATTAAAAATCTTGCCTCATTCCAACTGACTCACAACTTAAAATCCATAACTTTTAATAAAAAGCTGCTTTGACATTAAAAAATCATTATACATGAGAACATTTTCCCATCTTTCTCATTAGTAAGAAGGTATATTATATGTTTACCTTCCTTGAAGTCTTCGTCTGTGCTCCGTTTCTGCTCACTTCGGAACTTTGTAAGTTTGGATGATGTCACAAAAAATGTCATGAGACACATGAGAAATGAGTAACTTGTCAGTGTCAGTATAAATCCAACAAAGAAACCTGAAACAATGATTATAGCAAGCAAATAAATATGAACACTAAAATAAAAGTAGATATAAGAATTCAGTTTTATTAACTTTCAGATACAGCATGTACATTGGACATTATTACAGTTAAATGATTTACTAAAGCTGTCATGTCCTGAGAGAGAAAAGGTTTTGTCCGCTGGGATTCTTACCAAGGACAGCGCCAGATACGACTAAACTGTTCTTGCGAATGCCCCATGCTGCTATTGCAAGTGGAGTTACTAATGAAATAAACCATCTTGTTGGAGGAATTACAAAACCATCTGCAAGCAAATAACATACAAGAGATTTGAGGTCCTCATGACAGTCAAGAAGCCAATATTCATTTTCTGGGTTGTTACATCCTATGGACTTGCAGGAAGATACAAATATTTTGAAGAAACATTCTACCCTAAAAATGTAGAGAATATGTTCCTTCAAACATATGTAAGTACTTGTAAGTCCAAGGTGTTGCAACCCAGAAGAGCAACATCAACATACAACATGCCATAAAGTATATGTACACTTAGTACTACTGAAATGAAGCAGTCATGGCATATTTCAATAAACCAGGAGAATATCTGCCTATAAACACTGAGGAAACCCATTAACACCTGTCAGAATAACATGCTTCTGGCAAGAATTAGAATCAGGTACTACCATGAGTGAAACACTTAAGTGCTACATTATAATGTACTGGTAGCTGAACTTAGTTTTTAATTTGTTTGTTGCCAAGTGCAACAATGAAACTGCCATCTGAGATTCATTACACTCATGGTCATACATCCTCAAATGTTAATTTTGGTAATATGGCTGCTGAATTTGGGTAAGGGTATTACATTCAGGTTTAAACTGATGCATATTCTTTTCCTTTGTCTATTAATTTAAAAGCACACAACCTTTAGTGGCTGGACCTGCTTCTCTGCCAACTGGTGAAACAATACAAAATAATCAGCTATGAGAAAAACTAATCTAAATCCTAACTAATTAGGTTCTATAGTTTCATCTGATGACAGTAGCAGAACTAGCTTCAAAAACATTGTGTGTTTTTACACTAACTGAAGAAGGAGAATGTCCATGGAAACATATCAATTTAATTAAACAACTTTATCAAAATTATTAGACAAATTTAGGTTTAAACTGATCTTTTCAAATGAAAAAGTTTAGTTTTGTGAAAAAGTCTCAGTGGTTATTATAATGACCACCACTACATTCCTGTTGTCTTGTTTTTGTGGCATTTAAATGTATAACCAGCCATTTGGCAATGGCTTAACCATTCAGAAAAGGGTATGCAGATTGCCAAGAACAGGTGTGTCTGACAATTTTTATATGATGAAATAAACCTACTAAACCCTACACATGAAACTAGCCAATTTCTTTCATATGACTTACTATAAACAACTAGTTTCATTACAGTAATGCAAAAGTTATATAATGCATACAATACTATAACAATACCTAATAATTATAATAACAAAAATAAATGAATAAAATAAATTCTTACCTTCATGATGAATTGAATTTTCACCACCTGCAAAAAATGAAAAGGCAAGATTTCCAATCCACATGGTCATGGAGAGAGGAAGAGCAACAGCACATATTAACACTGGCAACAAGTTAGCTGCCTTTGGATTTTCCTTCATGGTCCTTTGTAAATTTGTAACTGTCATTCTGTATATCGAGGACTGGCCTCCAAGCCCAAAATGAAGATCTTTTGAAAAAACAAATAGTCCAACATAAATAACAAATACATCACATACAACAATACGGCTCCATATTCACTCAAGAACTATTATTAGTCTTTGACCTTATCTGTGAAGAATCAAATCTATATGTCTTGCCCTTAGGTTTCCATGGCCAGTATCTAATGTATAGCATGACTTTCAGGTATAAGATAAATCATTTGTTAAAGCCCTTCCAAAGATTCGGCAAATGTCTGATAATTCAAAACTTGATTCTATACCATCATCAAAGTAACGGTAAAATAATATTTCAACTTCCAATGATAAAAGGTCAACTCCCTGCACAAAACCTCCAACTCCTGTATGAAGACATGATCAGGCAGACTGGCTAACACACCTTCACAAGGATTTCTGAACAAATTAGGGACACTAGACTGAGGCACCATTTATTTTCCATGCGATGTTAATGTACTAACCACAGGATCAGAAGAACTACATACCTGTGACTCAGAACTGTCAGCTTGTGCAACAAAATCTGAATTTCATATGAGGAAATATTAGTAAAGTCAGTTCTGAACTGTGGTATTACCTTCATTCAGCAACTGGAAATTTTCTATTACATGATAACACCACCTGGGAAGTAACATATAGTGGAAGTTTTATAGAAACCAATGTTAAGTTTAAATCACTGTAACATTCCACTCTCTGTAATGCACTGTGCCCATACGCTCACACACATATAGCAATTAGTATGTGGTACCAATGACTAAGGCATGGAATGGATTACTGCATACAACTGATAACATATTTCTTAATATAACATGAAAGGCACTGGTTTGTCTAGAACGTTATACTGAAAAAAATTTGTCAAAGTTATGCACATGCCGGTATTCTAGGTCATAATGCCGTGTCCACTTCGGCTCTTTAAATGTAGGCAGCATATTCCTCCAAAACGTAGATACCTACCTAGTTCACATGCCAATACAACTTGGCGACCAACAGTGATGTCACCGAAGTGAGAACCTAAAACCTGAAGTACCTCTTTGAACTTAGACCGTACATAACTAGTAATTAAAGTCTAACAGCAGAAATTATCTTATTTTCATCATTAGTTTCTGCTTCAGGTGAGAAAAGTCCAATCGCACAGCGAAAAGTAACGCGTTTATTTCGATAATAACACTGAACATAAAGAACTTCCTAATGCTCCAACACCTTCAAATTTCAGGAACACTCACATTACGTACCATCAACTTTCAGGAATCGAGTTGTTGGCCTAATTAACCTCTTCAACTCATATACGGCAATACAATATACTTCATACACCACACCATTCATAGCACTACTGCTGCTGCTGCTGCTATGAGAACTTCCATTATTAACAACAGATGACCCAAGCCACGTGATCGTCTGGACCAATCACAAAGCAGGACTGTAACTATCATTTCAGCAGCGGTAGCTCATTTGGTAGTTTGTTTATATGATATTTGAGATTCTCAAAGGAAGGAATGTTGGTTTCCAGGATTACGATGTTTGTGGTCTTGTAGGTGGACACCAACATTTCGGAGAACCATACCTCCTCCATCACAGGGACTTATTACCTGCTATTCAACTACAAATAGTATGGATTGGATTCATCTGACTCAGCATACGCCACAGTAATAAACCTTCGAGCTACATAAAATGTTGGTAATTTCTTGAGTGGCTGAGCAACAGTTTGCTCCTCAGAGAGGGCTTGGCTACAATGTTGAAAGCATGATGATGACAGTCTTCAGGGATGTGCCATGTTGTCTCATCACCCTCACGATGGAGGCAGTAAGCACTTATGAAATGTCGGTCTGTTTCTACAAGACTACATGGCACATCACAGATCTTCATACTTGCTGCCATAAGAACCTGAAATCTCTGTGTTGAAGGCAACTGAAATATGGGCTGAAGATGAAGGCAGTATGATCTTTGAAACATTGACATCTACCACTGAACACAAGAAGTATGGAGGCTGTCAATATGGTGGTATTAAAAAAACCAACTCAACAGACAGAAATAGCTCTTTTTATTCTCCAGTTTCAAATCTGATCACTGTAATAAAGATTTTCTTTATCTGGGACAATAACTGTAGAAGTGTATGTTAAGAGTTAAACATAACATTTAAAATATAAGAATATTTGTATGAATTGCTGATATAACATTGTACACAAAAGGTTGTGATAACACTACATAATCTTGAAAAATAAAATAGTAATAAATGCTAAACTAACACAGGGCTATTGTGATCATGAGCACAGAGTAAATAAACATATTCATAACAATAAAGTAACTATGAGACTTGTTTAAGATTCTTATATAGTGTATTATCAAATACAATCCACCCATATTTCTGCATTCTGATATAACATTGTGTGTTCGTCATTCATATACATACGTATATCTCTTAACCAACATAAACAGAAGACAATGAAAACAGCATGAAGATAATATTTACAACAAGTTTTTCTCTTATTATATACTGCACATTAAGTTGTACCATTTTGGTGTACAGACAAGAATATATAATTCTATGATATAAAATATCTTTCACTCCACTTTAATCCAAGCATGAATCAACATTTCATTTATTGGGTAAAACTTAAAGCAGACCACTATGCACCTACACACCACACAAAATACATTTCTGCTTGCTTCACATGTCATTCATTTTAATGAAAGTGTTCACTTGAATGAAATAGACAATAAATGGGAACTTTGGATAAAAATTATAGAATGAAAACAGTTATTACAAAAAATATAATCAAATATTCATTTGTGATCTCATCACAATTATAAATACTATTTAAACACTTTCAGTCCAACCAAATTTATAGATTTTAACACTTTAGTTATATGCATCCTGGTTTCTAATTCTAAAAACCAAGATATTTATACTTATAGTCTCACAATGCTGAGATATCCAATATGGTTGTCAACCATTTGCACAAAACAATGCAGAGAAACAAGCATAATTAACACAGTATCATTAGTACAAATGTAAAATTGATGATGTAACCAAAGTTCTATCAGAGTTGTCATATAAAGTTTATAGCTATAAACAGCAGCATGAGACATCAATATCTTAACAAATATAATTTTGTAAATGTTCTTATCAAACACAATTTTAAAATTGGACTCTCAGAAGCTTTGAACAAGAGCAAACCATTTAAATATTATGTAAGATTTGAAGCTTTTATGGCATTCGAATGCAATGAAGTCTTCTTGGGTGATCAGCCATGTAATTACGGAGTTACAATCCAATGTTTTGGAGACTGAAACTGCTCCATCATCAGGATTAATGTAACGAGTGACAAGACCGTTCATTGTATTTGAACCCAGAATTGGCTCTGACAAGGACACAAGGCTCCAAGAGTCAGGTATCATGTAAAAATAAAATGGGCAGTTTTGTCATTCATTACATCAACCCTGAAGATGGAGTCAGTCTCCACAACATTAAATTGTAATTCCATATTTATGTGGCCTATGACCCAAGAAGACTTCACTGCATTTAAATATTACTTTCTGCCTTATTACATACATATAAAGTGTGAATTTAAAATTACTTTGCTGCAATTTAGTGAACTGAACATTATATAATTTTCACTTTTAACCACTTACCTTTTGAAAAGAATTTATTGCATTTTCTGTTACTGCCAACTCCAACATCGTATCTTTTTTGTCAGAATATGGAAGAAGACAAAATGTTCAAAAATGAAAATGAGGCCTTCTAGCCTTCACTGTGTTACACAATTATATGAATTCAGGGAGATGTTGTCTAGTCTCAAAGAAACTGACGGCAATGTACAAAAGAAGACAAAGTATTGAAACACAGTGCACAAAAAAGGTGGAAATGGTTCTACTGCTGGCCATCCTTGACAGAACAAATTTGATGAAGAAATGTAATATTTATTCAATTTTTCACGTTTGTAGACAGTACAAACTTTCTCAGAACCATTTATGATAAAATTAGATTGGTGTAAATTAAACAAAAGTTTTCATGAGGATAAATGGTATGTATGGGTGAATAAGTTTAACAAGGATAACATTTACAAGCAAAAATCTGAATGAAATCTGTTCCAAATAGAAAACATCAGTTGATCACTACTGTATTTAAAGTTCATTAAAAAACAGACTAGTTTGCACTTGTGTACTGAAAGAAGATAAAATACAAGTAGAAATGTAGTACAACCATTAAATTTAAAATGTTAAGATTTTTTCAGTGTAACTTCTGTCGTTTAAATTGCTGAAGGTTTATTGCACCACCTAGCCATCAGTCATATTGTGTGATCCAAGTAAACATGTGAATATTCAGATAAAGATATGTTTCCATCAGAGATGAGCAGATTATTATTTGAAATGTCTTCTCCGTTCTTTTCAATTACTATTTTATTACTGATTTATCAGACTTGCATTTAATTTTAAAATGAAAAGTACCAAAAAAATATTATCTGTGTAAGTAGTAATTTTTGAAGAAAATTACTATACATTAGTTAGTTGTTCAACAGTAAGAGTAGCTGTATTACATTTCTTCCAAATATGTATCCAAAACACACTTACTAAATATTTCAAACATTTCTCTTTAACTCTGAGACATAAGGAAGAAATTACAGTATAAAAATAGAGAAGTGTCACATAAGCTCCAATATTCTGCCTCATTCATTCACAAAATACCATGTCTGAGCACAGGCAGAAAACAAGCATTAGGTGAGTGACGTGATATATGTACAATACAAATGTACTTATACAGTGATACTAGAGAGTAAAATCACAATGAAGATGTGAATATGTTACAAGCAAATATTATTCTAGACAACAATCAATAAGATATATATCATCTATTAAAAAGGACTGGCCTGCCAGTCCATATTTAGTTGCTAACAGCTAAGCAATACCAATGGCACATTATTACCAACTCTATCCTCTTTGCTTACCAGCAGCTTTGAACAAGGATCAGGCCTGAATAATGTACCAAGAATTTACCAGTACAGTAATGGCTGAGACATTAAATGTATGCAACATACAAAGCAGTTATGCATACACATTTAATAATCATCTACTATGAATGTCAAGATAATCACAATTTGATATATAATTTTTCAGTGCTATTAGAAGAACCAAGTGCAATTAATCCTGCATCCATCCACTGTTAAACAAAGAACCATCCCAAGAAAAGAATTTGTTTTCATGAAAGATAATACAAAATAGTGAATCACAGTGATGCAACTCACATAACTTTACGTAATGGCAAAAATAAAACAGTGGGAGTCACACTGAGTCTTGTGGAAGTAGGACAATGGATAAAGTGCCTGAAGATGAATGTATTACTCAATCCACTGTAAGAAACATTGAGGGATCTAAAAAGTGTAACAGAATGTACCAAAAGAAGCCATGTACAATTAATTTAGGGTCATTTTAAAGGTATGTCATATTATGATGATTCCAAACACAGAATACCACATACAAGATCAGAAAATTTTATACACTGAAATAAACCATTTGGTTTCCATAAGAGATAATATTTTCCTATGCCACAAAACATGAATTCACCAGAATGGTTGACACTTTGACACAAAGTAATTAGTTCCACAAACACTATGTCTAAAAGGAAGGAACTTTGATTTTTGTAATTTCCACTTGAGAGACCATG